>NC_133531.1:141059068-141164068 GCF_048544455.1 Silene latifolia
CAAATATAAATGTCAACCTCTTAGTTGTCATCTACGTGCCGATACGGTCGTTTTGGAAGTAATTAGAGTACATTCGGAGTCCGGGTCAAAAACCGTCTCCATTTTACGATATTTGTTAAATCCCAGTCAGAATGTTCTGGAATGTTCGGATGTTTCTATTCCATATTTCATCAAATTTTATCTTTTGGCAAATAATATCCCGTAATGTTCAAAAGATAATCGAATTAAATCCGTCCTACCATAACTAAAACGCGGAAATCTTTCTTAAGCAGGAGGAAACCTCCTGGGAACAGGCGCGGCACCTGCCGCGCCTCTTCCAAGAGACGCAGTGGCTGCTGCGCCTCTTCCCAGGCCCTTCTTTGCATGATTTACGTATCTTTTTTTATATCTTTCCGAGATTCACTTCCAAAGAGTCTCAGAAACCCTATTCCTTCACGTGATTAGTATAAATAGGAGCTTTCGTTCCTCATATTTCTCACGAGAGTGTCCGCCCTTCTCTTCTCCCTTTGCATTCTAGACTTTGTTCTTACTAATTGGCGCCTACGTGCTTGGACTTCCGACCACGTAAGCTCGGATCTTTCCGGTACCGACCTCTCCGTTGCATGACCGACCAATTTGACCACTACACTCAATCAATCTAATTAATCAACTTGTTAAATCGTTTTCCTCTTAAGAGGGCACTCTTTCCTTGCATTCGCGTCGAGCATCACTAATCGATTTTCTTAGTTCTTCTCGTTCCGTCAACATGTAAGTCTGAGGGTGTAATCTCTCCTTTTATTTATTGTATTTTATTTATCGTATCTCAATTGTAAGGTTTATGTCGAAAGTATATCATTAAAACCGATTTCTAAAACCGTCTTTAAAACCTTTTTGCGGATTTCCGTGAGAGAGGCGTCGAGAAAAGACGCGACAATGCTGCGCCTCTTCAAAGGAGCGCAGCACTGCTGCGCCTCTTCGTGAGGCCGCGCGAGTTCGCTTCTTTTCTTCTTCCTCCGTCCTCGTAATTCGTGTACCAAAAATTGTTCCTTTCGTTTTGTTCTTTAATTCTTCATCACGGTAATTTATAATTCATATGTATAACGTATATAATTCATCATTCATGCTTAATTAGTCGTCAAGTCCGGCTTAAATCCCTTATAATTCATATTTGCGGGTTTTCGTCATTAATTCAAGTTTCGGGTTTTAGAAGTTCAATCTGTTCATATTGAGTTTCTGGAATTCGTTATTGATAAATTTGCATCTGTTTATTTATTGTTCATCACTAATCCGTCATCAATCCATCATATTTAGTCTAAATTAGATAATAACTTGCTTGTTAATTGTTTATTAACGTCGGCCCTTCACATGTTTAATCTGTCTTCGTCTCCGTCTCATCCATGTTTATTGTTTTTATGACTCAAATCACATGTTAAATAATCTGTAAATCACTTTCATCCGGGTACATAATCTAAATCAATCCCTTAAATTCGCCAATTAACATTAACAATTGCAGTTTTGGCTTCACAGCCAGAGTTCGTCCTTGGAACAGACGCAGCGTCTGCTGCGCCTCTTCCAAAGGGCGCAGTGTCTGCTGCGCCTGTTCCAGGCCGACTTCTGTCCCTGAACTCCTTTTCTGCCTTGACCTAGATCATTTAGTTTACGTATCAATTAACTAATATTCGTAGTATCGCTAATTCCTGTTCGTTAACTTGTTGTTTTATTCCTTTGTTCCTTTTTATCAAATTATCCGTTTTAAAGGTACTTTCGACATAAACCGCCTAATCCGATGTAATTAATGTAATTTCCATTATTGTAATTTATTTCATTTATTTCATTGTTTTGTGTGCTTCCACATGTAATCAAACATTAAATCCTACTTCGACCCAATTGTTTGCTAATTAATTGTTCACCGACTTAGTTAATTCTTCATATGCTAGGATCAAAACTTGGATGTTGCATTGCATGCATATAGCCGACGATATATCAAGTACGAATAACTCCCTAATCATTAGTAGAGGCCGCTATCGAGGCGGGCGGGATTAGGTGTTCGATCAAAAGAGCTTCCTAATACGTGCCCTCACCCCTTACTCCAGATCTCCGTGAGCACCCGTGTTCATTGGCATCCACGAGAGTCATTCTAGACATAGAATGCTAAGGGTAACGATTGCTTAGTGTTCATGTCACTACTTTGTGTCTTGACATGACACGAGGTATTGAACGGTTCCAATTTCCCATAAAAATTGGTGGCGACTCCTTACAAAATGCAAACGCTTGTTTTCGAGCCCCTTCACTCCCAAGCGCCCCGTGGCGGCCCGCTGTCCAGTTTGGCGACTCATTTGGGGATTATACACTTACGTGTAGCTAGGGTGAAACTTGAACAAGGTTAGGGAATAAGTTTGTACAAGACAATTGTCGGTTCTCATAACTCGGTCTTCCTAGACCGTTTATTCGGCCTTCCTAGGCCCAACCCAACCCATTCGACCAATCGTCCCGTCTAAACGGTCCTAATTCTTATTTGGGCCTAAAGATGGATAGCGATTGACGCCATCCATACCATGGTACTTACTCTTGTTTGTATCAAGGGCCTTCACTACTTGAGGAAATGGACTAGGAATCGGCCTTACTCTTGTTTGGCACGAGCCTCTCCACAGACTTCGGGTTTGATGGTTTGGTATGGCAACCTACCCTTTAAACCAAAACCCTTCTAAATGCACTCAGCATCCGTTATAATGCTTGTATAAATGTGCAAACCTTATGTGATCACCATTCTAAACAAAACCATGACGAACTTTCAAAAAATCAAAACCCGTTTTCAATCAAGAATTTCGAAAATAGGGCCTTTAATTAGTACAAAATCCGGTCAAAACTCTGTCCATTTGTCGTGTCAAAATTCGGGCCACAAGCCCATTTCAAAATCTCACTTCGAGTCCACTCCTACAACTACACTACAGTTGGCTAGGACACACATTTTCAAAGACCTTGTCTTTCTTCAAAACTCACTCGACACAAGTGGCACACACCCACTTCATGAGTCAAGTCTTTTCCTCTTTTAGCAAATGTGATAGAATGGTCGATCGTGTTTTGATTCGTCGCCGATCCCTTGTCCAGTTTCAAGATGCTGGGTCAAGTGATGATACGAACCTCCAAAGAACTTCAAGAGAATAGTGATCGAATCCTAGCCGCTACTGCCCAAATGCAAGTTACCCAAAACCAAACCTATGACCGCCTCGAGCTCATCGAAGGCCGTATCTTTGACGTAGAGGGAAGGTTGCCTCCCATTAAAGGTGAAGTACTACAATTTTCCGATGACGAGTCTAAGGATGAAAGTCCTCCCATAGGGATGACCGCAGCTGAGAAAAGACTCCAATACCTAGAGGAGCAATTGATGTACCTTAAAGGAGATGACATTTCTGGGGAGAACAATCGTAAGTATGAAGCCGTCAATTCCAAATTGCCCACTAACTTTAGCATGACGGATATCCCTAAGTTCAAAGGACACGAGAACCCTTTAAACCACATCCGAGCTTTCAAAGATTACATGTCTATCAAAGGCATCAAACCCGAGATGTTCTTAAGGATCTTTCCTTCATCTCTCGACACCATCCCGAAGCAATGGTTCTATACCCTAGATCACAAGAAGGTCGCTACTTGGGAGGACGCTGCGATCGAATTCTCAAAACAATACGCGGATAATGCCGAGATCCAAGTCAATATGCGCACTCTAGAGGTTCTTACCCAGAATGACAAAGAAGGATTCACCGACTTTCTAAGTAGGTGGAGGAAGACTAGTACTCAACTAGTAGAACGCCCGGATGAGGCCACTCTTGTGGAGAAATTCGTAGACAATCTCAAGCCCATATATGCCAACCATCTGAGATATCAAAACATCAAGACTTTCAAAGATTTAACCGTGTTAGGGACACGAATCGAAGATGACATCCGCAAAGGACTCTTGTCCAAAACGGTAGGTCGAGGATATCAAGGGTCCACAAGTCGTTCATACGGCTCTACTAGCAAGACCGACGAAGTTAACCTTCTCGAACCATCCAAGAAAACTAGCCCACCAAGGAAGTTCACAAACCTTGGGGATACATACTCCAATGCTCTAAAAAGGCTAGTGAAGCAAGGCAAACTCCAACCCATTGGACCTACTCCCGAGCCCGAAAGGAAGTCCAAATTATGGGACGAAAATTCCCTCTTGTGAATACCATAGGGGTAAGGGGCACGACACCGAAAAATGCTATAAGTTGAAACACGTGCTTCAAGATATGATCGAAGATGGTCGACTTCCAATTCCACCAGGAGGTAAGCCTAATAACACTCAGAATCCTCTTGGAGTTCTAGTGATTACAAGTGATGAATCTACCTTAGATTGCTCACACCTCATCTCTCCCACCGAAGACGAAATCTATGCAATTGAGAAAGAAAGACTCTACTCTACCATCTCCCCTACCATTTCCGACTTCATCGCCTGGGCAAGGAGTGTAGATAGACAAGTGTGGGAATTAGAAAGCATGGTAATGATCTTGCGCGATCCCAATGCAACACCTAAAGAACGCGTACCATTGATCTTCTCTCAAAATGCTACTATGCAAGAAGTCATCACCGTGGTCGATAAACTAGTCGATCAAATCATACAACTAGAAAGTGACATCATGAGGATGAGGGAACTAGCTGCAATCAATGGGGTTTGGGCCGATGACGATGAAGATGAATATCTCATTGAAAACTCCTTAGTCAAGGAAATAGTCCAAAATGGCGAAGACCAAGATGTGGATCACCTAACTCGCTCGGGTCGTCCATACCAAAGCACTACTCAAAACGGTCCCACCAATGTCATCACACCAAGTGACAACGAAGACGACCCCACTGATCATTTGCTCAAGCAATTACAAAAAACCAAGGCTGATCTTTCGGTCTGGCAACTAGTGGCGAGCTCATTTCCACACCGCCAAGCTTTACTGCAAGCCTTGGCCAAATTGAATGTGGCACACAACTCTACTCCTGAAGATGTAGTCAACTTGGTCTTCCAAGAATCCCCGAAACTAAGTAACCCTGTTACTTTCTCGGATGAAGACTTGCCACCTTTTGGCGCCAGTCACAACCTTGCTCTATATATCACCGTCATCTGTCTAAAGAAGAATGTGCCAATGACCTTGGTAGATGATGGCTCCGCGGTCAACGTCATACCCCTCAAAACGGCATACAAACTAGGCATGAAAGAGTCGGATTTGACTCCTACAAATCAAGGTGTACGGGCATACGATGGTACACGGCAAAAAGTGGTAGGACTTGCTAACCTAACCATAGCAACGGGACCAATCGAACGAAAGGTTAACTTCCAAATAGTGGACATCGAAGCTTCATTCAACATACTTATGGGAAGGCCTTGGATTCATGCTTCTAAAGCGAGAACATCCACCCTTCATCAAAAGATCAAGATCCCACTAAATGGCAAAGTTGTGACAATCACTTCGTCACCCATTAAGGCCATAATCGAGAAGCAATCGAATAATCAAGTCCTTGCGGATCCCGTATACGAACTTGGGGGCTTCCAAAGTGTAAATGTCATAGAAAGTGAGTTGGCACCCTTATACTATAATCCCTACTCCAACTTGGTGGTCAACCACATTCTCAAAAACCAAGGATACTTCCCTGGAATGCCTTTGAACCCAGTTCGGAAAAACACCTTCGTGCCATACAAGAAAGGCAACTCATCGAGAATACCACTTGGACTAGGGTACAAACCCACAATAGAAGAAGTTCTCGAAATGCTTGCCCAAGTCCAAAACCGCAAGTATGTAGGAGTCCAAATGAGGCCATATCTTCCTACCCTCAATGGATACTTCGTCCAAGAAGGAAGTTCGGAACTCTTTCATGGATTTCCCGAACCTTGGCATTACCTCGAGGAGAAGTTGGCCGGAATCGAGATCTTTCACGATTGCTACTTTATCCCTCCAGAAACGGTTCCTACCGTCAAAACCCGTCAAGCACCTTGCTTAGACGAACAAGTATTAGCCTCTGTTTGGAGAGGGTCGATTTGTTAGGGCCGCAGAGATGAGATCATTACTACGATACTTCAAGACGATCGCTTCAACCCCACCGCTTTGATCACGGAAATCGACACCAAGCGCGAGAAAGGGTGGAGAAAATCAATCAAATGGACCAACAGTCAAGGAAGACTCTTCAAGCTCACCATTGGAGAAGGAGAGATGTTCAAAGAAGAACCAGAAGACGGCGAATTCGAATCAGAGTCGGAGTCGGAGTCGAGTCGAGAATCTAGAGGAGTCATTAGAGAGTCTACTCTGTCGTCATCCCCACTCCCCTCGTTTCTCCTAGCTTATTTTCGAGTAGTCACGGTAGTTCGGGAAATGCCCCCCATTCTTGTCCTTTGCCGCCACTATCCTTGGATCGGTTGGCTTCTTTGTTTCAACTTTACTCAAATCTTAATATGAATAAATCGGGTTACGCTTACTCTTTGCGTTATCTTGAGTGCAATTGTTTATGATGATGCGAGGATGACCAAAACCCGGACTTGACCAAAATACCCCCTACGTAGCCAAAGAAATACTACGGGAAGGGAAGGGGGACTGTGATTGAGGACACCGAACCCATCAATGTTGGAACCGAACTAGAACCCAAAGAACTTAGGATAGGGACTACCTTGAGCTCAACCGAAAGAACCGATTTCATAGACCTCCTAAATGAATTCAAAGACATTTTCGCTTGGTCCTACAAAGACATGCCGAGGGATCGACGGGGATATCGCCGAACATAGGATCCGATTAAGCCAGGTTTCAAACTGTGAAAGAAGCTTCGACGAATGAGAACAGTGGGCTCGAAGATTAAGGAAGAAGTTGACAAACAATTCAAGCGGGTTCATCAAAGTTCCGAGTATTACTGATTGGGTAGCTAACATAGTACCCGTGCCCAAAAAGGATGGGAGAATCCGAGTTTGTGTTGACTTTAGGGATTTGAACAAAGCAAGCCCAAAAGACGACTTCCCTCTACCTCACATCGACATATTGGTAGACAATACATGAGACCATGCATTACTATCCTTCATGGATGGATATGCGGGTTACAACCAAATCAAAATGGCCATGGAAGACATGCATAAGACTGCGTTCGTCACCCAATGGGGAACCTATTGCTATACAAGAATGCCGTTCGGATTAATCAACGTAGGGGCTACATACCAACGCACCGCGACTACACTCCTACATGACATGATGCATAAAGAAGTCGAGGTATATGTGGATGACATGATCGTCAAATCCAAGGAAAGAGAGGGACATATCGCGAACCTTCGCAAGTTCTTCGCAAGGCTACGGAAGTACAACATGAGACTCAATCCTCAGAAATGCACATTTGGGGTGACATCTGGCAAACTCCTAGGATACGTCGTTAGCCAACGAGGTATAGAAATAGATCCGTCCAAAATCAAAGCTCTAATTGAAATGCCACAACCTCAAACAGAAAAAGAAGTCAGAGGATTCCTGGGAAAAGTGCAATACATAAGTCGATTCATATCGAAACTTACTATGATTTGCGAGCCTATCTTCAAGAGGCTCAAGAAAACAGACCACACCATGTGGGACGACGATTGTCAAAAGGCATTCGACAGAATCAAGGAGATATTGGCTAAACCACCGGTGCTCATGCCACCACAACGAGATCAACCTCTTGGTTTATATCTCACAAGAATCGAAACCGCCATGGGTGCTATGCTAGCTCAAAGCGCGTAGGAAGTGAAGAAAGAGCTATTTACTATCTAAGTAAGAAGTTCTTGGAATACGAGTGCAAATATTCACAACTCGAAAAGACATGCCTCGCTCTTGTGTGGGCAACAAAGAAGCTACGTCATTACATGCTTAGCTACTCTGTCAAGATATTCTCCAAAATGGATCCAATCAAATACCTCTTCGAGAAACCCGTTCTCAACGGACGTCTGGCAAGATGGACCATGATGCTCTCGGAATTTGACCTCAAATATGTGCCTTTGAAAGTAATAAAGGGTCGCGTCGTCGCCGAATTCTTCGCAGAAAATCCCATCAACGACGCACAAACCATAGATACTTGGTCATTTCCCGACGAGGATATACTTGGCGATGTAGACTCTTGGGATCTATACTTCGATGGAGCATCAAACCTAAGAGGATTTGGGATAGGAGTGTTGCTCATTTCTCCTGAAGGTGAGCATACACCGATTCTTTGTCAAACTCGACTTCGAGGTGACAAACAACGCTACTGAGTATGAAGCTTGTCTCATTGGACTACAAGCGGCGTAAGCTTAGGTATCAAAAACCTACGAGTGCACGGGGATTCGTCACTGATCATCAACCAAGTTACGGGATCCTGGAAAATCCGAAGTGAAAGCCTTGCACCCTATCAGGCCAGGATAGACCAAGTGGCTCAATTCTTTGATCATGTAACCTACTTACACCTACCTCGAGAAGAAAATCAATTTGCGGACGCTCTTGCGAAACTCGCATCTTTGATAAACATGCCAGATTACATGATGGAAATGCCTTTATGCATTGAACGACGGTCGGAGCCGGCGTATGTCCATCAAATTACCGATGAAGAAGAAATCGCACAAGAACCCTGGTTCCAAGCAATCCTAAACTTCAAGCTTAACGGCACCTATCCGCCAGAAATGGACAAAAGGGGACAACGAGCTATACGCCTACTAGCTTCCCAATACATCCTAATGCAAGGAGAATTGTACAAAAGAACACCTCTTGGTGTAGTCCTACGTTGCCTTGATCATTCACGGGCACGGAAAGTAATGGAAGAAGTCCACGACGGAGAATGCGGTCCTCACATGAGTGGACCTATGATGGCAAAGAAAATCACACGTCTAGGGTACTATTGGACCACAATGGAATCCGATTGCATCAAATATGTGAGGCATTGCCACAATTGTCAAATCTTCGGGAACGTACAACACGTCCCTCCTTCGTTGCTGTCGTACAATGACATCTCCTTGGCCATTCTCCGCATGGGGAATTGATATAATTGGGAAAATAACCCCGGTAGGAACAGGAGGTCACTTTGTTTCATCCTAGTAGCGATTGACTACTTCACCAAGTGGGTAGAAGCGGCTTCCTACACCGCTCTCACGGCCAAAAATGTAGCCAAATTCATACAAAACAACATCATCTGTCGATATGGTTGCCCACATGAAATCATTAGCGATAATGGGTCCCACTTCCAAGCCGAAACCGAACAGTTGCTAGCCAAGTACAAAATCAAGCATCACCACTCCTCGCCCTATCGACCACGGACTAACAGCGCGGTAGAGGCGGCTAACAAAAATGTCGTCACGATCCTCAAGAAGATGACTGACAATTATAGAGATTGGCCAAGCAAAATACCCTTCGCTTTGTGGGGGTATCGCACATCGGTCGGGACGATTTGGGGCTACTCCTTTCTATTTGACCTACGGCATGGAAGCCGTACAACCAGATTGAGCTAGAAATACCATCCTTGCGTATTCGCTAGAAAGTCAAATCCGGAAGCCGATTGGAAAAGGGACAGATCGAAGAACTCATCCTCCTGGATGAACGTAAGGCTGCGTGCCTTGCATAATGTCCAAACATATCAAGCACGCATCAAACGAGCTTTCAACAAGAGAGTTAGGCCAAGAAATATCAAAGAAGGAGATTTAGTTCTCAAATCGGTTAGAGCTCTTTTTGTCACCCGAGAGGGAAATTCAAACCTAATTGGGCCGGACCATATCTAGTCAAATCCATACTCCCGGGGGTGCGGTTAGAATCACAGACCTAGATGGGAATGAGTTTTCAAACCCCACAAATCTCGACCAACTAAAACGGTACTATGCCTAGGATAAGACAGAAACGCGCCTCGCGTAAACCTACGTGTCGCTCTTGTGGCACTAAATAAACGGCCCCTGGCCCATTTGAATGTCACTATGCTCTTGCATCTTGGCAAACTTGTCATCCTCGTATCATCAAACAAACTAAATTCGCACCTCCAGAGTAAGTAAAGCTCATGCTTATTTTCTATGTTCATTACAAGCTCTTGCTTCGAACAATTATTCTTTTACATTTACTCGAACTACGCGCCAGGGTTTGATTTCACTTTCTTCAAGTGAATACGTAGGCAATCCTTCACGGGATTCAACCCACCATTATATATAAAATAAATGTAAATAGAAGGACATTTGCATTGCACTTGAAATTCGACAAGAATAATTAAAGAAAATGCCAGCGGTTTCATAACCATTTAACCTCTTTTATTTCATTCAATTTCTAATAATAATAGTACGACAAATAATAAAAATAGATAGGCTAGGATTCTAAAAATCCCTCCTTTTTATTACAACAATAATAAATAATAATCAAATAATAATAACTAAGACTTGGGCTATTCCTCCATCTTTCCCTTGCCCTTGTCGTTCTTGTCATATTTCTTGTCACGACCTCGAGCCGGGCGCTCTTGCACCACTTCGGACCTAATCACCAACGGTCTTTCTCGAGGCCTGACCCTCCCGTTCTTGTCAACCACCATCTCTGCGACAGGAGTAGTCTTTGATTTCTTCGAAGGATGAATGACTTGAAAGCCGGCTTCTTCTTCTCCTTGGTCGGATGCTTCTCTTTCTCTTTCTCTCCCTCGCGCACCTTGTAATCAACGGGCTCGCTCGGTCTTCGCGCTCTTCCGAAGTTGCAGCCTTCCTCCACCTCGGATAAGAGTCGACACCCACAAGGCATTGGAGGAGAAGCTCGGGGAACCACATGTTTCTCTGGGCCCATTTCATAGCCCACTCTCTTCGGCTCTCGGTAGTCAACGCCATGGCAATCTGCGGGACGGTGTCAAGCCTAGGGATCATCTGCTTCAACCCAACTTGCCTCATCAACCTCTCGGGAAAGATGCACACCATAAACTCCAATCCAGGGATGCGCACGGACCTAGTAGGATCTAAAGAAGACACCCAAAGTGTGACAGACTTGAGGTGCCACCACGGCACAATCCCACGATCAAAGGGCCATCATCAGTCTTTAGCTTGTTCTTCCAATAGTCACGGGACCAGTGAAATCCACCATGTACAACCTCGTCCTCATCGAAATCATACGGGCATGATAGGAAAGTGCATGAACTGGGGGCTCAAGCAATCGGAGCCGTTCCATGAGCCAAACCTACCAAGACAGGTATTAGACACCAAAACGAAAAAAAAAAAAAAAAAAAAACGAAAAAAAAAAAAAGAAAAAAAAAAGAAAAAAAAAAAAGAAAAAAAAAAAAAGAGAAAAAGAAGATGTCTTACCTGTAGGATAGCGGGACTTCCCAAGAACGGCAGATCGCGGTTGGATTTCCTATTATCCAAACCCAAAATGATCTCCCTAGCACAGACAAAGTGGGCTCTGCGCGACTCCATTTGCTCAATAAGGCTCAAAAAGGCGAGGATCACCTCTCAAGTCCTCATCAACATGTCCCTGAAAGACATACACATGCAACAAAACGAAGCCAAATGCTCTCCTCCTGGCAACATAAGAGACAGAGGGTCGGCCCTGTTGATGAAATCGGCTATAAAATCCAACATCCGCACGCCTTTCGAAGTAACAAGGCGATCTACCTCGAGTCTAGTAAGTCCAAGCAAATCTCTAAACTTGCTCTTATACCCTTGAGCAGTAGAAGGGATGGCGGGTAAATGTTCGGGGTCCCACCCGCCAATAGCGACAATTTCCTCGGAAAGGACAAATATCACCTCCTGGAAAGGCGAATACATGATAATTTGGATCCCAATAATCAAGGCAAGCATCTAAGAACGGTTTCACCACCTTGATGAGTTTCAAACCCAATAAAGACCCAAGATTATAAGCACCCATGTCGTGCTTTTCCATGTTCGAAAATTCATTAGTCCATTCCTTCAAGCGAACCTCTAAAGTATTCATGATGATAATTTTCTCTTGAAAATTTATTTTAGGAGTTTTAGGAGAAGCGACGAAGAAAAGACGGAAGAATTATATGATTCAAAGCTTCGGCGGCGCTTTCTATTTATACTAATTTCTTTGTTTCCAAAATCCGTCGAACAAACCCCTCGGGAACAGCGCGGCACTGCTGCGCCTCTTCAAAGGACGACTCATCTTCTGCGCCTCTTCCCAGTGCTCACTCTGTGATTTCCGTGTTTGGATCTTTCCTAATTCTATAACACGCGTGATTTCCTATTCCTATGGGATTTTATTTTGGGTAAACTACGGAAGTTTACCATGTTTTGGGATTTCCTAATTTCGCGGGCACGCATTTTCGAGCGACATTGACATTTTCGCCATTTTATCACATTTGTGTATTTAATTATCCATTTAATTCTTTTTATTATTCAAACTTTCATACATTTATTTCATTTTCTTAATTTCTTTTGCTACATTTTCTAACTTATGAATTTCTATTTTTCTTTTTTTCGGGGGTAACCCTCCCTACCGTCCGGTCATTTCCGGCAAAATTTTTGCATTTGGTCCTTTTGAGTCTCATTTTGCACTAATTAAAGGCCTCATATGTATATAAAATGTGTGAATCGCGTGATTTTCCATGTAAATTCCGGTAACATGACGGCGTAAACCGTCATCTACCAAACTTGTTCAAGAACTAACTGCGGTACAAACAAACAACCAAAGAAACAAAGGCACTCGGGCCATCATATATACGGCAAAAAGCAAATGTACAAGCAAGCTGGGGCTCGCGCCCCGAACAAGTCCAAATGTACTGAAGCAAAGCGGGGCTTGCGCCCCGACCAAATCAAAAATCCAAGAAAGCGGGGCTTGCGCCCCAAACCAAGTCCAAAAATGTTTCAAAATCAAAATGTACAAATCTACAAAACTACACAAGCTACTGCTGGGCACCCTCCAACTCAGCAACTCTCGCCATCAGAGCGGCGATCTCGGCATCCCGAAACTCGAGCTCCCTCGACAAGCGAGCCGTCTCCTCCCGAGCTGGGGCCAACTCTCGTCCGACTCGCGGTCACCCTGCAAACAAAGAACGAATTGGCTCACGTCAATCAACTCAATTGGAAAACCAAAACTCAAAAAAAAAAAAAAAAGATCGAAAAATGGGTACAAAGGTTCATACGGACGACCTCGGCCCGACGAGTGCCTCAATGGCCGTAGCTCGTAGCCGGTTGGCCACCCTCCATAGTGCCACGAACCGAGATGGCGCGACCTGCATTTCAAAGAAATCCTCGCCAAATTAAGCAAATTCGGTCAAACGTGTTCTTACACGAAAACCATGCAAAATGGGAGCTCACCCTCGAATCGATCTTGCCGGTCATCCAGGCCAAGATCCGTCACGGCTACGTCAAAGTCACGTAACTCGAGATCGTCGTCCTCCCGGTGGCGTCGGTGTACTCGAGGGTCTCGGGGTACTCTGGGGGCTCGATGCCCGCCGCCTCAACCTCCTACAAGGACAAAACAACTCTCGTTAATCGATGATCCTTCGTCGTAATTTTCAAAATCAAGTCAACAAGAAAACAAAGGATACTCACCACTACCGGCCAATAGGCCAACCTCCCGTAAAGGAACGCCGAGTAATCCTCCTCGGGGAGAAGAAGGTCGTCGCCGCCGGCACCGGCCGGTCCGCCTCCCTCTCGGCCTCGAAGGCTCCTAAACATCGTCTAGGAGGATCGCGGGAACCGTCAACGCGCCCGAAAGCACCGACGAGCTAACCGCTCGCCCGGATACCATACGGGACCCATCGCGTCCACACAACGGCCGACTCGAACTCCTGGGGACGAAGGGTCTCGGCAACAAAGGGAGGCGCTCAGCGTACTCCGCCCAAGGTGCAGGCACCCCTTGTCACAATATGAAGGCAAAGGTCATTCCTATGATCAATTGAAAACAAAATATGAGAAGATGTGAATGAATACAAATGGGATACTCACGTTGCTCGGTGAAGGGCGTTCACATCCCGCCGGTAGACATTGTGAGAAGAACGCTTGCTCTTCGTCCGGCACATGACCCAATCCCTCACCACGGGATAGGCCCTCTCCAACGGCTCCGTCCTCTTGGGCGCGAGGTCCGGAAAGTAAGAGTACACCACGCACGCGTGAAACAGAATAGTCAATGACGATCTTCCGATCTTTGATAAAAGAAAGGAATTTACGTTGATTTAAAGGTAGGTTCATACCTCCAACAAGCGGCCGGGTCCGATAAAGGCGCCGGAGAAGTCCCCTTCTCCATCGACTCCGGACGAACCATGGCCCTCATAAAGCGGATGAGGACCGCAAAACCAGCGATGACCCGGCCCCAACGCCCTAAGGAACTCGGTCGGAAAGAAAGGGGAGAAGCTTCGTCGACGACCTCTCACCCTTGTCTCGAGGTAAATCAAGACAAGAACCACGAGAGCCTGCACGAGGCCCTGCGCTCGGGCATACAAGGAGGAGGGTCCGTCTCCTCCCATCGATCACCACCGATCGGGGTCTTCCCGCAAAGTAATCTCGAACATAGGTGCGGGTACCAAACCCGCACACCTGCGACCTTCGGCGACAAGTTCCAGCCGATCAACCTCCTCGCCTCGGCCGAGTCCGCCCTCATGCCAGACCTCCGCCACACCATCTCCTCGATCCCGCACGGCGGGCCAGGAAATCATGCCGTAGTCCTCCAAGGTGACTCCACCTCACCAAAAGGCGGGTGAAATGTGGAAGTCGTATCCCAGAATCGATCAAGAAAGCGCGAACCAGGCTAAGGTTGGCCCGCAACTTCCTCTTCACGATATCCCTCCAAACCTGGACCAGAGGACCAAACGCTCCGCGCTCGATCATGGCCCTCTCCTCCTCCGACAGCCGCTCGTAATGCTCCATCGCCGTCGTATACCCCGAGAACGACCGAATGTTCCCGGCCTCCTATTAAAAATTGAAACAAAACTATCTTTAGTTTTGGAATAAATTTAGAAGAGATTTGAACAAAAATGGAAAAGGATAGGTAATGAGTTAGGGAATTCCTATTTACCAAGCTCTTCACCGTCCTGTAGGACAAGTGACCCTCTGCAGCCCACACAAGGTGCCTACTCTCCCAAGTCTCAGCCCACGTAGGAGCACCTCTCGGTGGCGACCCCCTCGTCCGAGGTGGGCCCGTCTCGGGATCTCCTCCTCGTCGCTGACCTCCTCCTCGGGAACCTCCTCTGCAGCGACCATCACGCGGCGGTGAAGGCTGCTCTAAAGCCTCCTCAACAGCAGCGGCGTCTATGTCCATGGGATCTCTCCCGGAAGAAGAAGCATCGTCACCGCAACGATTAAAGCGAATCCAGGCGCGTCACATGACGACAAAGCCCTTGTTAAGTAGTTTCGAGCCTTCAAGGCCCGAGAAATCGCCCCTTTCCGACCATCCTTGGCCATGTTCCCGCCAAACCCAATCACTCATGTGATGAATAGGGTCAAGTCAAGTCAAAGTCAAAGCCTAGTTCCGAGTTCGGGTCGAAAATTCGGCGACATTTCGCTATAACGGCGATTATGCCCTAAAAAGTGTCCTGCAAAAGTTGTCACAAACCAAATTTCCGAGATGACAGGAAGTTTACCCATCATCCAAGGGTCCCTACTATCAAATTTCATCACAAATGGGCAATCCTAAGGCCATTTTCGAAGCAATTTTCGATCTAGTCGTGAAACCGTCTCAAAATTCGCTCAAGGGCTCAAAACTTGATGAAAATTGAAAGTAAATACATGGTTATGTTCCTAACATTGCCTACTACTCATTTCTAGTATCAATTTGGCATGACAAATCCATTTGGGGAAAAAGCCCCAAATTTTCGATCATTTGGGTCGAAAACCCTAATGTTCGCGGCTCAAAATTCGACAAAAATGAATGATTAATGCAAGATTAAAGCACATACCTCGATTAGTCATATTCCAAGCAAGCTTTTGAATCCAACCTTGATAGAAATGGTGAAGATTTGAGAGAGAAATTGAAGGATTTATGTTTCGAAATAATGAAATGAAAACCTTTCTGATTTCGCGTTTTTACGCGGAATTGCTGAATTGGGGAACAGACGCAGCAGGCGCTGCGCCTCTTCCAAGAGACGCAGCTCTTGCTGCGCCTCTTCCTTTGTTTCCCTCCTGATGGATTTTCAAAAATCCGTTATGAGTTCGTTACTCGTGGGCCCATCTTTGGTGCGCCTCTTCTTTGATGACATTTTATCACTTTGGTCCGTTTCGATGATTTCCCTTCGTTCTGGTCCGCATTTTATCCGGTGCGACAAAGATTTGCAAATATTGTCCAAATTCATTTTATCCCGCGCAGCGATATTTTGTGATATTGCTCAACCATTTACGCGCGCAGTAGTATTTTGCGATCGCTCACTCGAGACTTTCCCGACGATCAAGATATTCCTAGTCGTCGACATATTCCCCAACAAGAGTTCGCTTGAGACCGACGCAAGCAGATTCAACTTCCAAATTTCGCCAGAATTCGCTCGAGACCGACGCAGCGGATTCCCCAGCAGATTTCTACCAACGTCTGCGCTTTCAATGTTTCTTGTTTCCCGCGGAGTTCGACAGGTGTCGTTCTCCGAAGTTCCTATACCCAAACCTTAGTTACCTTTAGGTCGAACTCATATTTGGCCTCCTTCTGTCAATGCTTTCCTTTAGGGTCCCACACCCTAGCACATTCATATATTACCTTTAGGTCTTAACCTTAGCTCCTATGCACCTCCGAAAGCATCTCGAGGAAGAAGTCTCAGGTATGGTTCCTTCTTATGGCTGGCGAGCCTCCTTACGTAGTCTAATGGACTTTAAACGACCCTCCCCGATAGTCGACAGACTCTAAAATGTTCCCGACGACAGGTCCTTGGCTCAGACCCCTTGAGCCGCCTCGCGTCGCCATAGTCGTCAGGTTGTAATCTTCGATTGACCTGATGGCTATACTTTGACTTTCGCCTTGTCCAAGCCTCAGTCAAAGTGGGGGCTCTGTAGACACCTCGTTTCTGCACCCCTCGCAAACCACCCGGTGATGATTGGGCCGCATGTTTGATTCGCGGAACGATTTGTGACAGTTCGTAAGATTATCGTCAAGTGATTGCTCAAATATAAATGTCAACCTCTTAGTTGTCATCTACGTGCCGATACGGTCGTTTTGGCAATAATTAGAGTACATTCGGAGTCCGGGTCAAAAACCGTCTCCATTTTTCGATATTTGTTAAATCCGAGTCGAGAATGTTTGGAATGTTAGGATGTTTCTATTCCATATTTCATCAAATTTTATCTTTTGGCAAATAATATCCCGTAATGTTCAAAAGATAATCGAATTAAATCCGTCCTACCATAACTAAAACGCGGAAATCTTTCTTAGCGGAGGAAACCTCCGGGAACAGGCGCGGCACTGCTGCGCCTCTTCCAAGAGACGCAGTGGGCTGCTGCGCCTCTTCCCAGCCCTTCTTTGCATGATTTACGTATCTTTTTTTATATCTTTCCGAGATTCACTTCCAAAGAGTCTCCGAAACCCTATTCCTTCACGTGATTAGTATAAATAGGAGCTTTCGTTCCTCATATTTCTCACGCGAGTGTCCGCCCTTCTCTTCTCCCTTTGCATTCTAGACTTTGTTCTTACTAATTGGCGCCTACGTGCTTGGACTTCCGACCACGTAAGCTCGGATCTTTCCGGTACCAGCCTCTCCGTTGCATGACCGACCAATTTGACCACTACACTCAATCAATCTAATTAATCAACTTGTTAAATCGTTTTCCTCTTAAGAGGGCACTCTTTCCTTGCATTCGCGTCGAGCATCACTAATCGATTTTCTTAGTTCTTCTCGTTCCGTCAACATGTAAGTCTGAGGGTGTAATCTCTCCTTTTATTTATTGTATTTTATTTATCGTATCTCAATTGTAAGGTTTATGTCGAAAGTATATCATTAAAACCGATTTCTAAAACCGTCTTTAAAACCTTTTTGCGGATTTCCGGAGAGAGGCGTCGAGAAAAGACGCAAAGAATCGCTGCGCCTCTTCAAAGGAGCGCAGCACACTGCGCGCCTCTTCGTGAGAGGCCGCCAGATTCGCTTCTTTTCTTCTTCCTCCGTCCTCTCGTAATTCGTACCAAAAATTGTTCCTTTCGTTTTGTTCTTTAATTCTTCATCACGGTAATTTATAATTCATATGTATAACGTATATAATTCATCATTCATGCTTAATTAGTCGTCAAGTCCGGCTTAAATCCCTTATAATTCATATTTGCGGGTTTTCGTCATTAATTCAAGTTTCGGGTTTTAGAAGTTCAATCTGTTCATATTGAGTTTACGGAATTCGTTATTGATAAATTTGCATCTGTTTATTTATTGTTCATCACTAATCCGTCATCAATCCATCATATTTAGTCTAAATTAGATAATAACTTGCTTGTTAATTGTTTATTAACGTCGGCCCTTCACATGTTTAATCTGTCTTCGTCTCCGTCTCATCCATGTTTATTGTTTTTATGACTCAAATCACATGTTAAATAATAATAAATCACTTTCATCCGGGTACATAATCTAAATCAATCCCTTAAATTCGCCAATTAACATTAACAATTGCAGTTTTGGCTTCACGGCCCGAGTTCGTCCTTGGAACAGACGCAGGCGTCTGTCCGCGCCTTCCAAAGGGCGCGATGTCTCTTCGCGCTGTTCCAGGCCGACTCTGTCCCTGAACTCCTTTTCTGCCTTGACCTAGATCATTTAGTTTACGTATCAATTAACTAATATTCGTAGTATCGCTAATTCCTGTTCGTTAACTTGTTGTTTTATTCCTTTGTTCCTTTTTATCAAATTATCCGTTTTAAAGGTACTTTCGACATAAACCGCCTAATCCGATGTAATTAATGTAATTTCCATTATTGTAATTTATTTCATTTATTTCATTGTTTTGTGTGCTTCCACATGTAATCAAACATTAAATCCTACTTCGACCCAATTGTTTGCTAATTAATTGTTCACCGACTTAGTTAATTCTTCATATGCTAGGATCAAAACTTGGATGTTGCATTGCATGCATATAGCCGACGATATATCAAGTACGAATAACTCCCTAATCATTAGTAGAGGCCGCTATCGAGGCGGGCGGGATTAGGTGTTCGATCAAAAGAGCTTCCTAATACGTACCCTCACCCCTTACTCCAGATCTCCGTGAGCACCCGTGTTCATTGGCATCCACGAGAGTCATTCTAGACATAGAATGCTAAGGGTAACGATTGCTTAGTGTTCATGTCACTACTTTGTGTCTTGACATGACACGAGGTATTCGAACGGTTCCAATTTCCCATAAAAATTGGTGGCGACTCCTTACAAAATGCAAACGCTTGTTTTCGAGCCCCTTCACTCCCAAGCGCCCCCGTGGGCGGCCCGCTGTCCACAAGACTTAGCCTTACCAAAAAGTAGAAACCATGAAAACCTATTTCATGAGGGAGTGCGCTCGGCCCTACCGGGGTACAAACCTTGTTACGTAGGGGAAGTGGGTGATAAATGTCTATCCACCGAATTCATGTTGATAAGGGATGAATCGACCCTACCGTGCCCAAGTTGATGTGGATTTGGATCATGGACACATTTATTCGAAATTTGGATTGAGCTCAACGGAAGTATTCGTGACCGTAGTCGCATGTGTTCTGGGCTAAAGATAAATATTATTGTAATTTTATCGACCAAGAGTTCTAAAAGTAGAATCGATTAAAGAGTTAATCCACCGAGTTATATTGATAAGGGATGAATCGGCCCTACCGTGCCCAAGTTAATATGAATTTGGATCTTGGAATCATTTATCATAGTTGGGTAGAGGTCACCATATAAATGCTTTACTTGTTATTTACAAGTATTAATAAAACGACAAATGTTAAGTTTTCCACTATTCCGTTATCATATTGTTCTATTTCTTTACCTCAATTTATACGATATCATTTCGGTTTTAGTTCAAATCTCCATTAAAACATCGTAACTAAAGACAAATTTGAATTTTCTTCTAAAAAACCTCCTAATATCCATTACAAGGATCTCTTGTGAAGAGTATAGATTAAAGTTATTCATTATCAAACAGGCTTTTGATTCTTGACTAACACATCTACTTACAATGGATTGTTTCTCACATGCTTAATTGAATTAAGTACTTTGAAACGTTACATCATTTTGGTAACTAGATTTGTTTGAAATCAAAATTGACCAAAATACCGCAACCACTTCAATGAAAGTTTTAAGACTAAACAAATGAATTGAAGAGTAGTCTTCATGAAATTCAATTTTTCTTCTCTAAGCAAAGACTCATTGAATTGAGTGGGAGCATTCTCTTAAACCGTTAAGAAAAGGACGAAGTTCAAAGAAGTAAAATTAGAATGGAATTGATACAAGGTAATGTTAAAAGTGAAGTTATTGAGAATAACGATACTAAACTTATCAATCCCGACCGATAAAGTTTCCATTGTCTTAATTGTTGGACGCTAGAAAGGAAACTATCCCAAATTATTTAAGAATCAACAAGTTAGTTGTGGGACATCTAATGGGACCTTTTTCTTTAAATGTTTATTTGATTAACATAAATTTTGCTAGTACTACTTCGTCAATATTAGAAACCGGTGGAGGTTTTCATCATTGTATTCAACACATAAGATGATTAAAATATGACAACTAGCATCAAATAATGTCGAGAGATAGAGTCATTGTGTAATCAATCTAGTTTAGGGTTTATAGTTGTACTTAATTGTGACTATTAAGTGCATAAACTCTAAATAAGAATATAAACTTGTTAAGATACAAAAGATGTCTCACTTTTGTGACCCTATACACCATGATTTGATGTATGGCTAGCCCATTATCAAGGTGTATATATATTCTAAACCAAACTAGAATGATATATCATGAAGATGATGGAAGACTCAAGTTGGTATCACAAGATTAAACCTTGGATTTTGGAATGATGAACGCAAAGAGTTATCAAGTACTCTTGAAACCATTAGATCTTATGGTATATGCGTATATTGTATTCAAAGCAAGATGTCTCGTGCTTTTTGGTTGAAAAGGAGATCGAGGTTGTAAATCATTGATCCAAAATAGGCTGATCATTTTCTTTTACCAACGATTTAAGTTGACGCTAATGTGTTCACTTAATAAGGTAAATAGAGAAATCTTTGAAGAAGTTCAAAGAGTTCAAGGAATCACGATTTAGTCCTGATGAGATTATCAAAGTGAAGACTTTGATATAAGCCAAATGAAATGTGATATAGTATCACAAGTTAATCTTTCTTAACACACATTATGGGATAATGTGTGGTTGGATAAAGAAATCAAACGCTATTCGATATGTTTTGGACTTCGATCAAGTTACTTTGAGTTACTTGATCCTTTTGGGGATTTTATCATTTTGTCTAAATTATTTTTCCACTAAATCTAAAGCGAATCATATGAGATATGAAATGGTAGGTTACCATGGTTGTAAGTTTTTCAAAATAAACCAATGCTCATTTTTCCTTATTATAATGACGAGTACAACGGGTTTGTGGCTCGTGAAACTGTCTTTCTAAAATACAAGTTTATTTCTAGAAGACAGAGTGGGAGAAATTATTCAAGAACCACAAAGAATGTTATGTCACAAGAAATTGGTCTTTCTTGGCTACATGAGACGTTTTGTGTAAGACGTTGTTTCTTCAAAACCTAGGAGGTTAAAGTCGTCACTTGTTGAAGATGATGAATTCATGTTACTTTTAAGAAAGTAAAGAGCTTACAACTTACAAAGAAATTGTTTGATTCAAGTTGATTACTTCTGGAAAGTAATGAACATATGACTTACATGAGAGTGTTTATGTCACAACTCAATACAAGGTTTAGAGCCATGAAAATCCGAAATAAAAGGCTTGATTAGTGACAAAGGGTTTTGCACTAATAAAGAGAGATTTCAAAGCTTGATTGGTTGCAAAGGGTTTTGCACTGGTTGAAATGCTTAAGTCTATTTGGATCTTCTTAGGGATTGTGTTCCATTATGATGATATACATATAGCAAGTGAATCTAAAACCCACTTCTTCAATTAGAAGGAATGTATTCAATACATGTTGATACGTGCCTAATGTATAGCCTTTTTAGCCTATTTCAGCACGTATTTCTATGCTTTTCTATACTATCTTTATGGTATTTTGCCCCGAATTGGCTACTTTGGTGTATTTTGTCCTTTTTGTAGGAATGATCGCGGAAGTAGTGGAACCATATTCTTTTCCGTCCTTTTTGCATGCATTTAGAGGAGACGGAGTTGTCCCAGAGTAGAGTACCGCACTTGGAAGCATCATGGCACGCACTACGAGGCACTTGGGTGAAGACGTGAGCTGAAACGAAGACAAAATCACTCGATCGAGCAGTTTTCTAGTCGATCGAGTGATTTCTAGACTCCCTGATGCTCGATCGAGCTACCCTCCAGTCGATCGAGTAAGCTGCATCTGACCAAGTCCTCGATCGAGTAAGCAGTTGGTCGATCGAGGAGCTTCTGCTGAGATATTGGTCGATCGAGTGGTTTAACCCACTCGATCGAGAGGCTTTCGACAACATGGGCTTTAATCAGTCCATGTTTACTTGTTTCCGCAAAGACTCTTAGTTGTTTTATCTATTTAACCTATGTTTTACTAGGTTATTAGGCATTCTTTTTACTATCTCCTTTTCTAATCTTTTACACTAGAACTCACTGTTCCTTCCTACGTTGCTTTTACCTTCTACTGTTACTTTAATTTTCGGATTATTGGCTGCTCGGATTTCGAGTTCTTTACGCCGGAATTTGCTTGGATTGTAATTTCCTCTCTTCTCTTAATAATAATTAACCTTCTTGTTGCATTAACTCCTTGTTTGCTTTATTTATTCCTTTGCCCTAGTTTATTTATTATTGCGTTTTATTATTATTTCATTATGTCATCTCATTTGGAAAATTGTCTCTTTGTTAGTCTAATTAAGAATATGAGTAGCTAAACCCCTTTCATGTTGGGATTAGGGAATCTGCGGTAGAATAATGACGACGTAGTGGATGAATTGGACGAATTGATTAAGAGACTCTGTCACTATAGCAATTTAAGCGTAATTCCCAACCTAGTTGAGTGCACGCTTCTATGTCACCCATTAAACCGGCTACAATTAATCCTGGATCGAAAGATTGGACTAAACAGGCCTGCTATAAACAGTAGACTACCCTAATGAGGACGAAAGTTAAGTTAGTGGTAATTTAGGGTAGGAAGTGGACCGAAAGGACCTTCTAACATCCGTCTCGCATTAGTTCGTCCGAGTCATTTACCGCCGAGTTGTTAGACTATCGTAGTGAACCAAATTCCCGACATGACCTTCTCTTCTTGATAGTTAAATCGTATTTTACCGCTTTTATTACTCCTAGTTTAGAATCAAATTTAATCAACCCCCCCATTTGTTACCATAGGATTAGAATAGACGACTATAATTGCATTTCTCCTCCTGTGGATTCGATACTCGATTGCCTCTGCTACATTTTAGTTGAGACCGTTAGGTTTTATCTTTGATAGGGTTGCGATAGCCGTGTCAAATTTTGGCGCCGTTGCCGGGAAGGCAATTGTTCAATTTATTAGTTGTTTCGTTTTTAATCCTTTTTCGGTCTAAGGGACAACCGTTCCTTGGACTATTCTCATTTTCTGTTGTAGTTTCTTCTTATGCGCAGATCGCAGGGTGGTCCACTATCGCCATTTGAACCAGAGATTGAGAGATCTCTCGCACGTAAAGAGGAGACTATTTCAAGAGCAACAGATTGGAAGAAGAGTCCAGTTCTCGTTCCAACTTCTACGAGAACGAATCATTTCAAGACAATCCACCGTTTTCTCCGATTTCCAATTCGTCGGTTGAATCCGTTATTTTTCCAGACACTCCAGAAATGGCCGAAGAAGCGACCATTGCCGTTATTCGAACCCTCGGTGAGGATCTTTACAAAGGATTCGAGCTACCGGGGAAGCTCGGAAATTTGAGCCGAAACCTTCTTACCTTAACATGGTTGAGAAGAATCAGTTCGGTGGGGCTGCAAACGAAGATGCGGCAAAGCACATGGAGACTTTCATTGATTACTGCTGCTCCATACCCCCACCTGCCGGCATGACACTGATCGGATAAAGGAAACCTTGTTCATTTTCTCACTCCGCGATCTTTGCGAGGGAGTGGTATAGGGATTTAGACCGAATCTTTCTTTGGCATAAGCGATTGGAACTCATTGGCTTTAGCATTTTATAAATAGTACTTCTCTGCATCGAGGACTATTGCCATTAGAGCTCAGATAACAAGCTTCAAACAAGGGCCCGACGAGAATTTTCACGAGGCATGGACTCGATTTAAGAAGCTAGTGCGTACCATACCACACCATGGCTTCGAAAAGTGGAGTCTATGCAATCATTTCTATAATGGATTGTATGATGATCAGAGGGACATTTTGGATCTTTGCTGACTAATGGCCGGTTCGCTGAAAACTTGGGAGCTACCAAAGGGTGGAAGATCATAGAAGATTTGGCCATCCATAAGGCTGAATATGGGAACTCGAGAGGAAACCAAAGAAGAGCTGCTTGAGTCCTCTTCGTCGCCGCACTTGAAGCCCTCACCGCAAGGTTCGACAAGTATGAGCTAGGGGAGTCTCCAAGGGGGCATGTACCAGGTTAATCTTTGTGAGACGGTCCTTTCGTCTCGTAGGAGATGCGGATCGAGGACATGTCTCGGATCATTGTCCCGGTCCTTATGAAGCAGCGCCTTTCAACATTACAGGCGAGAACAACGATTACTACGAGCCAAACGTCCACCCCAATTTGAGGTGGACTAGCCAGAATGTACAAAATCCCACGGCTCCTCCAACGCAGCAACCATACATTCCTCCACACCGAAGCAACAGGGGCTATCGAAGCCTCCATCCTTCAACCCTCCTAATCAAGGTGCATCATCCTCTAGTGGGGTGACTGAAATGGGTGAGCTTAAGTCCATGATGCAAGCCATTACAAAGCAGCTTCATGCAAGTGATCAACAAAGAAGTTCAAGTGATCAACGAGAGAGATCGTCCATAAAGGCACTTGAAACTCAAGTTGCCCAATTGGCCGCGAATCAGTCCACAAGAAAGCAGGGTCATTTACCGACTCAAAACGAGAAGAATCCACATGAGACGGTAACTTTGGTAGAATTAAGAAGCGGTCTTTCTTATGAAGGACCGGAAGTGTCGAAATCAGACCAAGATAGTCAGAATCGATGATGAACGGTGTTCGTCAAGAAAAAAGGGCTCACGACAAAACAGCTACTACTCGATCGATCGAAGGCTGGTGTTCGATCGAGTGAGAATGGAGAGGAAAGCCCTCGATCGAGTAGTCCTTCTGCTCAATCGAGTGAACAGAAGAAGTTGAAGATGGTCGATCGAGTGGGCATGTTGCTCGATCGATGAAGTTGCTAAAGAAACCGCTCGATCGAGTGAGCATGATACTCGATCGAGTGATATTGATGACGGGAAGCTTATTCGAGAGCCTGCTAGTGCTCGTTCAAGCGAGAAATCACCGGAAAGACCTCGTTCGCGAGGTAAGAAGCGCTCAAAGGATACCGAACTTGCTCCAGGAAGACACTTTGGAGGCGAGAAACAAGGGACTCGAGATTCCTATCACGGTTCCCTTCCCGAGGCGGGCACGAGAATACCAAAGTTAATCAACAGTTTAGCAAATTTGTTGAACTTTTGAAGAGCTTGGAAGTTTCCGTGTCGTTCACTGAATTGCTGACTAAGGTACCCTCTTATTTAAAGTTCACGAAAGACATTTTAGCACGTAAGAGGACTATAAATGACAGTGAGACCGTAGCTTTAATCGAGATGGGGTCACCCTATTTCAAAATAAGTTACCCCTAAGCAATCGACCGGGTAGTTTTTCGATTCCGTGTCACATCGGTATGCGAGTTGATTGATAACGCGTTATGCGATATAGGCGCTAGCGTAAGTGTCTTACCTTTGTCACTGGCTAAGAGACTTGGTTTGACAAAAGCGAGTTGCACTAATATGACCGTCCGGATGGCCGACCGTAGTCTATCACGGCCATTAGGTATAGTAGAAGACGTACTGCCCAGATCGGGAAGTTCTTTATTCCCGTCGATTTTGTTGTCTTAGATATCCCGGAAGATGCACACACCCCTATTATTTTAGGGAGACCATTCTCGTCCACCGCCCGTGCGGTGATAGACGTCGAGTGGGAAGACTTTGACATTTCAGGTAGGGGATGAGGAGCTGATTTTTCATCGGTCCAAATTCGGAGAGCTCCCATGCAAGTTCAACCTTGCAATGCTCTTTCTTCTATTATCCCTATTGTTGACACTCCGGATGAAAATTTGGAGAATATTGTTCATTATTGTTAACCCTCCGCCTCATTGAGAGCAAGAAGGAGGCAAGTTCGTCTGTTGTCCCTTACTGCAGTGCGGATGAAAGCAAGAATGGGACTGTCAAAGGACGTGGTGTAGCCGTTATCAATCAAAGTGGCAGCAAGGATGCCAAAGAAGATGACAAAGGAGCGAGAACGAAGAAGGTTCGAACCTACATAGATGGGAACTACATTCCTCCTACTGTCGCAAATGGTGACTCAAGCTCATGGAAGATGAAGAGGTCGGTCAAGATCGCCGAGGTGACGTCCTCATCGAGAAGCCCACGAAGGGGGCTGCGAAAGTCGATGAGAATTAAACGGGGAAATGCCCCGTGTAACAAATTGTAATAGACAATTCGTTTGAATTTCTTTTAAACCTTGCTTATTTACGTTTTAATTAGGACAATTAGTTAGACAATTCTTTAGCTTAGACTAAGACTATAGACTGTGTTCTCTGCGTATTTGGTATTTTGGGATGTGTTTGGATTTGTTTTACGCGAGTTTGGGAAGTTTCACGCAATTCGAGGGATAAAGACGGAAATTCAAGGAGCCTACAAGAGGAAGTCCTCGATCGAGTACTTTTTGTACTCGATCGAGTGGAAGTTGGTTCGATCGAGCTGTCTGGTTACTCGATCGAGAAAGGCCAAAGAGGAACAGGTCGATCGAGAGGTCTCTCACTCGATCGAGCGGAGGGACATCAAAGTCCTCGATCGAGTGATTAAAACCACTCGATCGAGTGAAATGAACAGTGGACACGGGAGTTTTCTTCTTTAAACTCTTATTTTCCCTAATTCTAATTTCATTTTACCCTAATTTCCGTCTAACTCCCTCCCTAATTGCGAATTCCATTTCCCCCAAATCCCCATTTCTTGCCTAAAATTATCAAATCCGTCACCTACATTCTATTGCTAGCACTTTAATCTTCAATAGCCTCTTATTTTCCCCCTCTTTTGTGCTCGTTTTCGCGGTTTTTAAAGGGGATTAGGGTTCGCGGGTTTTTCAATTGAAAATCCGCCTTTGTTGCTTGTTATTTGAAGTTTAATTGCTTTTATAGGATCATCATCATCAAGTAAGTATTCCATTCACATTCTTTGCATTTTCTCTTCATTTAATTCGATTTTTTTGCGGTGACTTGAATTAGGGTTCGAAAAATCCATGTCTAGTCGATTCTTTTTCGATTTAATTGTGTTTATATACCCTTAATTAACTTGCTTGATGATCTTATCCCAATCTCTCACTGCTTTGCTTGTTTAATTCGAAAATTGCGCGAGATTCCGCGACTAGGGCTTCTCGATCGAAAAATTTCGATTGTTAGACGGTCTATTTTTGCCATGCTTTGTTATTTGCGGTTATCGCCTACTTGCTCTATCGCGTTAATCTGTTTTCCGTCCCCTATCGCCATTACATCTTTGTGACCATTGGGAATCTTGTTTTGTGAGTTGGAATTTTCGACTACTAGGAGTCTTACGTGCTCCCTTATGTGGTTTTCATCTTTGTGTTTGTCTCCTTTAGCAGTCACTATTTTGTCATTTTGCCACCACTCACATGCTACCTTTCGAATTTATTGAGGATTGTTGGATTTTGTATCTTTGGAAGTCGGATTTCTTGAATGATAGGGCCTTATAATTGTTGTCACATGTTGGTTAGCGGGTTGTTTTAACCACGGTTAGCAGCATCTTCTCTTATTCATGCCCTTTGATACTTTGCAGGATGGACGCGAGTTCTTTGCCTTCTACCGACGTCCTCCGGCCCGTCCGCGAGCGAGTCGGTGGTCCCCTTTGTTACCACTACTTACGCCTGGTGACCACGGCACCCTCATTGCTTATCTCCCCTCTACCGAGACCTTTATCCATGCCGGAACGAGGATTCATCCTCGTTTTCCGTCTCTGGCATGGCACCACCGAGGCCACATCGCGAGGCTAGCCGATTAGCCATCACTTCCAGCCCTTCGAGGTGATGTTACGGAGAGGGCGCTCTCACCCCTTTACGGCGGATGCCCACGATACGTTTTACTTCCGCGGCCCACCGGACTCGGTTAGCCGCTTTACTTCATTGCCCCCTCTCCCCCACCCGTTTCCTTTCGCGGCGGGTGACCTAGAGACCTTAGGCATTTATGAGGAGGTCGTAGTTTGTTGAACGGGACGGGTATGTCGGGTCCCGATCACCATGCGGGAAGCTACTATTCGTACCCCTACGTACGAGTTCTTTAGCTCCTATTCCTTTGACACCGACTCTTATGATGCTGACCATTCCAGCTCTTGCATTCACTTTCGACTCCGCAATGAGTCACACCACTGGACTTTGGCTAGGTTTGGGCAGGTTTTAGGCCTAGATAGTGACGGTCCCACCGACCCACCTCGAGACCTCCTTCAACCACTTTGGGCTGCACTTTCTCACACCCCCTTCCCCTCACGGAAGGGAGCTCATGTTCACTTACCTGCCCCCGTTACTACTTGCGTCTGATAGGAGAGACCATCTTTGGGCGACCTGAGCCCAATAACGTGACCAACACCGAGCTAGCGATTCTCGCGGGGTACCTCAACATTGACTCGGTACCGTTTGTTCTAAACATTGCCTATCCGGTAGCTCGGCATTGGAACGGAATTGGGACTCGGGTCAAGACCATTTGTTGTCTGCGGCGGGCTAGTGACTAGGATTGCCGGCCACCTTTACCCCACTGACTCTTCACTCACTGCACCCGATAGGATGGCTTACCTTGACACGGGTGCCATGGCGACTTTGCCTGGTTCCCAAAGGCGAAGGGGAGCGCGAGGACGTGGAAGATTTGTAGTTCCACGTCTGTTACCTTGCCGTGCTCTACCCTTCCTCCACTCTTACCGCTCCCGTCTGCTGCTGAGGGAGCGAGGCCACCTCCACCCACCTACCACCTTACACTTACCCCTCCTTCTTCTTCTAGGAAGAGGAAGCGGGAGGCCGGAGCATCTTCTAGCTCTCGGCCCGGACCCTGCACCCAGACTCGGACTCGACTGGACCCACACGAGACCCACACCTCCACCTTCACTCACTCCACCTCCTTCTCGATCCGGCCTTTCCGGCCAACTTTGTCCGCCCTCCTGTTTTAGGGGCGCCCGAGGTCATGGACCAAGGGCGTCGTGATGCCGTGCTTTCGGATATGTGCGGGTACATTCACCGAGATGAGACGGGATATGGCTTTGTTTGTATTCCCGCTCTACGAGTTCAATATCCGAGCCCGGCGACCGATTCCAGAGGGGTGGCCGCATCCCTCCTTCTACCGATACCGGCGGACGGTACCCTCCACTACCTTCGACTCGGAGGAGGAGGCGGAGGAGACACCGTAGCACGAGAGGTGCGGATTCTGGCGAGAGCGGGCGGCACAACGAGCGCCGAGAGAGGAGGAGAGTGACCCCGTTCGTCCGGTCCGGAGGATCAGTGGAGATGACGACTAGAGGTCCCCCTTGTTTCTTGCTGGTTTGGGAGACCGTTTTGTTGAGTCGGAGTACACAGGGAGACGGCGGTGCCGACGACGAGTAGCTCTTGGTCTACTCACTTCCCCGGTTTTCGGCTGGTTTGGGAAGTCCGCTTTTTGTATGTACCTTACTCTTTTTATTTCGTCTCCTTCATTTTTTTATTTTCTTTGGTTGTATACCCCCATCCCCCATATTTTCTTTTGGTGTATCTTTGGAGGACAACGAGGGCGTTGTCCGTTTTGGTTTGGGAGGGTATTGCATCCTTTTGAGTCTGCATTTGCATTTGTTTTGCATTCACGTTTAATTTTCAAACTTGCATTATTGTTTATTCATCAAAAAAAAAAAAAAATTAGAAAAATTCGAAAAATTCAAAAACATTTCACGTTTAATTTAGCATATAGGTTGAGTCGGAACGGTAGATTCCCGTGATGAAATTGCACTATAGCTTGTCATATTACTTGAGCCTTGCACATTAATTGATAGTTTTTAGCCTTGTCATACGCATAATCTACGAATTTCTGTTCAAATAATAGCCGACTGTTTAGACTTGACCTAATAAACTGGCAAACTACTTAAAAATTCTGAGTTGTAGAGCCATAACTGGTGACATTCATGACCAGTTCATTAGGAATTTTGAGAGTAGTACTCCTTGCATAGCATGTTTGTCTCATTTGCACATTTATGACATTCAATTTCTCGTCAAATGCACATATTCGGGTTTGTGGTTGGTGTCACATGCGGGGAGGGTCTTGCAATTTCCCTTTTCTTTATATCTTCACCCATTTAACTCCACTTTAGCCAAAACTTGCCTTTTTGACCCATTAGCTACATTACAAACTAAGCCTGCCTAGTCAAGCTAGTTAGTATGTCTTTTGTGGTATGTCTTCCATTGCAGTTTGGTCCGTAATTCTTGTTGGAGTTGGTGTTTGTATTAAGGAAGGAGGAAAGGAAAAAAAAAGTATTGAAAAAAAAAAGAAGGAAAACGTGAAAGAAAAAGAAAAAGAAAAGAAAAAAAAATGAAAGATGAAGAAAAATATGAAAAAACAGAAAAAAAGAGCTGATATGCAAAAGAAAGAAATAGAGATTGTGAAAAAAGTTGTCCCCTCTTGTCAAAGTTGAGAAGATGTTTGAAGATGTACAATCGACAAGAGGGTTGGTTGTTTCGATTAGTTACTTCAGACGATGTGTTTAAAAAGGAAAGTTGTGACCGTCGACTCCTCCGTTCTATCCCACATTTTTTGAGGAGATTGTGCTTTGAGTCTAGTGAGTTTTGTGCCAAGTGAAGGGCACTAGTACTTAGTTTTTCAGTCAGTTGAGATCCGGATGGGTTCATTATGGTCCTGTTAGGAACTAGCTTGACGCTTTTACCTCCACTTTTCCATAACTTGTTTAGCCTTTTCTCACCCGAACCTCACTATTCCCATATTATTTGCAACCCTCTTTGTGACGGACATTGTTGGTTGGAATTTGTGCATTAGTACTTGAATTGTCTTTCATTTTTGTTGCATGCATGCTATGTAGGTCGTAATTAGGTGAGTGACTGTCTTTCTTCTCTCTTTTACATATTACATTTGCCCTTTGCTTCATGAGAGAAGAGTGACCACGTGAGAGTCCGGTTTTGTTGGTCTTGCAAGGTCGATAGGTCAACTTTATTTACGAACGACTTATAATTCGTTTGCGTATTGATCGCTTGGCTTTAATCTGTTGATTCTCGTTGCATTAAACTGGTTCAAGTAGACAAGTTAAGCTAGCTACGAGTTATCATTTCCGTTCCATTAGTTTAGTTTTGAGTTTACTCGAGGGCGAGTAAAGGTTTGGTTTGGGAAGATTTGATACGTGCCTAATGTATAGTCTTTTTAGCCTATTTCAAAGACGTATTTCTATGCTTTTCTATACTATCTTTATGGTATTTTGCCCCGAATTGGCTACTTTGGTGTATTTTGTCCTTTTTGTAGGAATGATCGCGGAAGTAGTGGAACCATATTCTTTTCCGTCCTTTTTGCATGCATTTAGAGGAGACGGAGTTGTCCCAGAGTAGAGTACCGCACTTGGAAGCATCATGGCACGCACTACGAGGCACTTGGGTGAAGACGTGAGTGAAACGAAGACAAAATCACTCGATCGAGCAGTTTTCTAGTCGATCGAGTGATTTCTAGACTCACGATGCTCGATCGAGCTACCCTCCGATCGATCGAGTAAGCCGTGCATCGACCAAGTCCTCGATCGAGTAAGCGGTTGGTCGATCGAGGAGCTTCTGCATTTGAGATATTGGTCGATCGAGTGGTTTAACCCACTCGATCGAGAGGCTTTCGACAACATGGGCTTTAATCAGTCCATGTTTACTTGTTTCCGCAAAGACTCTTAGTTGTTTTATCTATTTAACCTATGTTTTACTAGGTTATTAGGCATTCTTTTTACTATCTCCTTTTCTAATCTTTTACACTAGAACTCACTGTTCCTTCCTACGTTGCTTTTACCTTCTCTTGTTACTTTAATTTTCGGATTATTTGCTCGGATTTCGAGTTCTTTACGCGGAATTTGCTTGGATTGTAATTTCCTCTCTTCTCTTAATAATAATTAACCTTCTTGTTGCATTAACTCCTTGTTTGCTTTATTTATTCCTTTGCCCTAGTTTATTTATTATTGCGTTTTATTATTATTTAATTATGTCATCTCTTTGGAAAATTGTCTCTTTGTTAGTCTAATTAAGAATATGAGTAGCTAAACCCCTTTCATGTTGGGATTAGGGAATCTGCGGTAGAATAATGACGACGTAGTGGATGAATTGGACGAATTGATTAAGAGACTCTGTCACTATAGCAATTTAACTGTAATTCCCGACCTAGTTGAGTGCACGCTTCTATGTCACCCATTAAATTGGCTACAATTAATCCTGGATCGAAAGATTGGACTAAACAGGACTGCTATAAACAGTAGACTACCCTAATGAGGACGAAAGTTAAGTTAGTGGTAATTTAGGGTAGGAAGTGGACCGAAAGGACCTTCTAACATCCGTCTCGCATTAGTTCGTCCGAGTCATTTTCGCCGAGTTGTTAGACTATCGTAGTGAACCAAATTCCCGACATGACCTTCTCTTCTTGATAGTTAAATCGTATTTTACCGCTTTTATTACTCCTAGTTTAGAATCAAATTTAATCAACCCCCCCATTTGTTACCATAGGATTAGAATAGACAGCTATAATTGCATTTCCTCCCTGTGGATTCGATACTCGACTGCCTCTGCTACATTTTAGTTGAGACCGTTAGGTTTTATCTTTGATAGGGTTGCGATAGCCGTGTCACATGTCTTGAGTTTTGTAGATTCTTGCCATCCTAAGATAATGTGAAACTTAAGAGAGGATCTTAAGTAGGACATCAATGAGTTGGAATCAATGTTTTGATCATGTGATAAAACTTTTCTCAATAGGTTGAGAAGTTGTGTTTATACATGAAGTTTAATGGGAGTTACGGTAATTTTAATAAGTCTTATATGTGGATGGCATATTGATCGCTGGGAATGATTTAAGACTTTTGGAGTAATACATCTTTAATATTCGGATTTATGGAGATAAATCTATGCGATATTAATGTCAAATAAGGAGTCTTATGTTGATAAGATTCATGACTAGTTCAATCAAGTTGAACATATTTGACTGATTCCATTTACTTCCGCTGCCGGATCAATTAAATAAATAATTATGTATAACACTTCATATACTTTGAGTATGATGAATTGTTTCAAAATCGAATTTAAGTAATCTTTACCAAGTAAGCCATAAAGATTACCCTTAAGTGCTTGCAGAAGCATTAAGGATGTAAAGCAAAGTGTTTTTGATGCAATTTTGTGTAAGGGTGTTACACAAATGACAATTGACAATTGAGATTGCGCATGGTTTCCGACAAAACCATAATCAAAACACATTAGGATGGTTAAGATACCATTGTGGCTATGTTATTTAAAAAAAAAATAGATTTTATAGAACCGTTCTAGGCAATAAAGAACAATGAGAAATATTTACAACGGAAATGGAGTACACTTGCAAACATGAGATGTGCAAGAAGGATGAGTCCCGCACACTGTGAAAACAATAGGAGCTATTCTAAGGCTTGAGGGCCTATGTCTTGATTGGATCTCGACACGTACTTAGAAAGTTTTGTAATGCAAATGTATACATTAAAAAGGAAAACGAGTATGTAGTAAGGTTGAGTAAGGTACAAGAAGTTGATAAAACCTACTAACCAAAGACTTCTCATAGGCTTAACATGATGAGTCATGTCATTTCAATTAAATTGAGATGAACAACTACATTCAAGATCAAACTGGATTATTGGATATGAAGTAGTAATCAAGTATTGACTACTCATATGATAATAACATTTGTCGTTCGAGTTTTTAAAATATGAAAACTCCTTTTATACTTTGTTACATCCAAACGGGTTATAGAGACAATATTGAACCCCGTTAAAGTGAACCCGGATTAACATTGTATTCGCCCATAGTCACTTGTATGAGGTGACGTCTCGAAGTGACTAGAGTGTGATGCGATTGATGGCAAGTTCAAGTGCCATGGAGTCATGTGAGATGACTAGTCGATCACATAGGCAGATTGTTAGGAACACTTTGTCGGGCTAATGACCGCTTATAGAGTTATGACAAATTTATATAGCCTGTTCGTGGCGAGAGCTACTATAGTATTCTAATGAGTCGATTCTTTTGACTAAAGACTGTTCGCCTAAGATGGCACAATTTTAGATTAACTTTGATTTGTGTTACTACGACCTTCGTAAATGAGGTCAAATGGGCATATTTTGGGTTATGATGGCTGTGGCTAGTCGAAGGGAATAAGTGCAATAGGAATTGTCCACCCCTTGTCAGGGTTATAACAATATCTCAGGGCCACTCGAGGAGTAATGAACTAGAAATACGTGGCCACGCTCGGAAGGTATCTATGGTAGATAACTCCGGTCAATCAGTTATTCTCCAGATCGAGGAAACCACTCTCGATATGATCACTTGCAAGTACGACCTGAAAGACACCTTGCATTGAGTGGGAGATAGTAATAGGACAAGAGAATTGGTGGCGCACACTTGTCGAGGACAAGTTGGAGATTGTTGGATTAAGTGTCCTCCGACAATAATGCGATCACAACTGTTGATTATGATGATCACATGTTTAAATCTCATTTTTAAGAATACATGTGGGATGTAATATTTTACAGTCAACTGGTCCACACATATCGGTAATGATTGGCTACCTAGAGTTTGACATTACTGTCGTGCGACGGTGGTGATCAGTTGATCCCCTTAGGTCATACCTATAGGGAAATACTCTTAATTGATTATTTAATTAATCGTATGCCGATACGAGTTAATTAAATTGCTTAAAATTGACGGATGATTTTGTGAGTAAAATTAACGTGGCTTATTGTAATTCGATTATATTAGATACGGTCTAAGTAATTGAATTGTTTTATTACTTGGATAAAATTATTGTTTACGAAACAATTGAATTTGAAATTGAATGAATAATTTATTATAAATACAATACGTTGTAATTTATAATTTGATAAACCGTTTTGGTACAAGTAATTAGGAATTACTAGTCGATTTTGTAAATGACATATTTTATGAGTATGCTGATTTTTAATATGTTAAAAATACATTACAAATTCACATGTCATGTAACATGTCACATATGTCACAATTGACAAATGACAAAATAAAATGGACCTTCCATGTTATTTTGTATGTACCGAAAATTGGAGGGAGTATTAGTGGAAAAATTATGTTGATTATTTTAATAAGAGAAAACATAATTATTAAAGCCTAATCTCTAACCATGCAGCCCTACAAGCTTTTGTGAAGAGCATCTTTTGCATGCATTGGCTCCCCAATAACCCTCCCTCTATAACCGGTTTTTCCACTAGGAAATAACCATGTTTTTCCTCTACAATTTCATTCACAACTTCAACAATATTTTTCTAGTGTAAGAAAAATTATTCTCTACACATCTTATGAAAATTCTAGAGAAATAAAAACCACAAAATCTCCTCCTCTTGGACCGAAATATTTTCAAGAGAACAAATAAATATTTTGTGTCAAATTTTAAGTAAAGACTTTTATTATTACTAGATTATAATAATATTAGTTATTAAGAGGTTTCCTTGGGTATTCACTTTTGGGAGAGATTCTATACTTGAATCTTTGTTCATCCATTATTTGGAATGCTCAAGAACTAACAAGAAGGAGATCTTGTTGGTGCCCATAAAACCGAAATCATATAGTAAGGTTGATGATTTCTTCTCTACTTTTATTTATGTTTGCATGCATAAGATCAATATATAATTTTATGACTAAATTAAATTGTAGCATATTTGAATATGTTGTATAATGAGATATAGATTTCTAACATATATAACTATCCCTATCTTTTATGTTTCAATCTCAACCTTAGTATGATGATACAAGTTGTGATGATTACCCTTTTATTGTAAATAGGGCCTCCTACCAAGGACAAAGGTAAAGAGAAGCAAGCCTAGAGGATCATATGGGAAGCTAGAGTAGCCGACCGTGGTGATGGATCAATGGAAGCTTGGCTTTTATTTGCTTTGTTTTTAATTTTATGATGTATTTGAAGTTTTTAGAACTATTTTGATTTCCTTGTGTGACTTGGAAATTGACTTGTATCCTTTAAACACGGGTTGTATTTTGGATATTGGTGACTTGGTTTGCAACCCAAGTCACTTGTTTTATTATGTTGTTTGTTCTAAAATCATCATCATAAATTACTCGCGTAGAGAAGCATTAGATAAACAACTCAAATTGATCAAATAGGCGATTATGATGATGGGATCATTATATGTCCATAAGCTATGAATTTGATTCTCCTTATGTCATCATTACTAAAAGTAACAACTTACTTATGTAAGATCAATTAAAGTTGTAATGAGTTTTTGAACTCATCGAGTAGGAATTTACGATACCATATGGACACATTATTCTAAACGGATGGTCAACCATGAGATACCTAGAATAGAGAGTCTATTAAACCACATGACATGAATCGACCGCCATATTACATGAATTAAGCCGCCATGAAAGGGATGGCCTTTTGAAAGCTAATACATAGTCTAGATAAACTTCTAATACTCCGTTAAATATATATGTTTGTGACTCACAAAGCTATCTCTCAAGAAGATAGATGTATTTCTGAGAGATAGAGTGGGAGTAGATTGAATCGTCACAGACATCTCTTATAGTTGAAATGTTACTTTGTGAAAGTAATAGAATTATAGAGTGGGACTTGGTATTGAACTATAGTCTTTGAAGATAGAATGAGAGCATAGTTCAGTGGGAGTTAATCACACATGTCTTATTGTTAAAATATTACTTTGTGAAAGTGATAGTATCATGACCTTGTTACATACGAGCCATTGCATTACAATTCGAAAATTGTTACTCAAGAGTAGATTTACTTTAAGGCGAGGGTCTTCCCAAAAGTAAATAGAGCTTCAGAGTACATGAATGCATAAGATTTACATGAAGATGTTGATCTTCTAAAATTGGAATTTAGAGAAGGAAGTGTTTGAAACACAAAATCTTAGATGAAGATCTAAGAATCCTAACATATTATGCGTAGCATTCTTAAGTGATCTTAGAATGACCTTAAGCTAGCATTAAAGGATTATACTTTTCATTCATGTGATAATAGTGGATGGGTTCTGATGTGACCATAATTAGAGCATATTTAGTCCCGAATTAGCCTTGTTCCCATGCTTTTTAGTGCATATTTGGGTCATTTATTGTCTTTAGTTCTTTGTTTTGCATATTCTTTGAGGTTTTGTGTCCTTGGTAGGAAAGGAGTGCAAACCTTGCATTTTCATGGGAAAATGAGGCTACATTGATTGAATTCAATGACCAAGCATCAAGGAGAGACAAGATTAGAAGGCCTTTGTACATACTATAGTAGATGGGCAATGATGAGAAAAGATCCTTGCATCCCCGAGGAAATCCTCAAGGATTCTATGAAGAAAAAAAGGAAGAAAAGAAGAAGGAACGAAACTGTTTGACAATCCGTGCGGATTGCACTGAAGACGCCCGTCCATCACCCACAATCCGAGCGTCTTCCTCAGCTGGACGCTCGGGCAAAACCTCCACAAGACGCCCGTCTTCCCCTCTCGGACGTCCGTCTAGAAGCACCCAAATCCGCCCGTCCCGTGCCAAAAACGCCCGGATTCCCAGACAGTACTTTTGTCTTCTACAAGCTTCAAGGAAGGATGCACATCTTTTCCTAAGACCGGCGAAAAAGAGACTGGAGTCTCCCTAGAGACCGGCGATTCCTCAAGGACTTAATCGTCATTTAAGCCCTTAGTAAACCCTAATTTATGTACCTAATCCCCACTATAAATACCCCATTAGTCTAATTAGAAGAGCATGTTCTTCTTAGCAATCTTTAGTGTAGTTAATATCAATCAAATCTCTCTTTAATTTTGTAATCAACATTTAATCAAGCTTTAATACAAGTTTTATTTCCTTAATCTCTCTCTTGTTCATCTTTTATTTTGGGTAATTGAAGATTATTTGGGTTATTATTGGGAGATTGACAACCTTCCAATCAAGCATCAAGTACTTCTTTTATTCTTTGCTTTATTATTGGAATCTTTAGTAGGTATAATTCTCTTAATCCCTTTTTAATTATTGTTAATCACTTTTATTTATTCATCATGTTCTACTTTGTTGGTATGATTGACAACCTTGCTAGCATGTTCAACATGATAATGAGTGAGTAGTTTCCTTAGCTAGGGTTAATGGGTAATTAGGGGAAACCAACATGGGGAATGATTCATGCTTAAATTAATATGCTTTCATAGTTTATTTGCTTGCTTGTTGTGATCTCAACTTATGCACATGTTATGTTTGATGAAATGCGAGCCTATGATTCCTTGCATTTTTTACCCATCACCTATGTTTTCAACGAGACTTGTAAGACATAAACCAACTCGAGTCTCATTAGACCATGCATATAGTTGAGTAGGGAAGATTAAGTCGACTTGTAGGTGTTGTACAATCTAATCGATTCGGCCTCGGGACCCAAACTTTCCTAGGATTGTAAGATATAAACCAACTCGATCCATCACAACAATAATTGCTTGCTTATAATTTGAGAATATGTTTGTATGATCAATTCCCATGAATCCCCTATGACCCATGACACCCTAGTGCTTTTTATCAATTGTTTACATCCCTTTTAATTCATCTTGCCTGTTTAATTTCATTGCTATTTAGTTTAGTGATATTCTACTTCAAACCTTAATTGTGACACCCTTAGATACAACTAGTTGCAATAGAAATCTCATCTCAATTCCCGTCCCTTGGGATCCGACCTTTACTTGCCTCTTTACTAATTGTAGAGTTGTTGGTGAAGTTATAAATTGTGTTTTGGTCTAGGTGCTCCTAACGACAAGTACTGAAAACTAAACCCCTCACGAGGGATCACGACCAAAAATGGCGCCGTTGCCGGGGACGGTGTTAACTTGATTTAGATTTTCTTGTATTGTTATTAGTTGTGTCTTTCTTTGCCTTGGGGAAGTAAAACTCCTCAAGGTTTGTTCTAATTATTTTCGAGTTGTTTGATATTTTGCATGTCTAGAAGATCACAAGGTAACTTGTTACCCTTTGATCACGAAATTGAAAGGACTTTGACAACCAATAGAAGACTTGATAGGAGAACTTTGAGGGGTATCGGTGAGGTTGTAGATATTCAACCAAATACTATTGAGTTCATCAACCCTTTTGCAAGAGAAGGTGAGGAGAACCCAACACAAAATCCAACACAAAATCAACCCACAATGCCTAAGTTTTCATCACATTCCGTACCCACCGAGGAGAACCTACCCAATGGTACTCCCACACCACAACACTTAACGGAAATTTTATTGCCAAATCCGCATTTATCCAATTAGTCGAAAGAAGCCAATTTGGGGGATGCCTAGTGAAGACCCTCACTCTCATATGGAGACCTTTTGTGACTATTGTGATGCGATTTATCAAACAAAGTGTAACTCAAGACCAAATTCGATGGGTCTTATTTCCTTTTTCTCTAATTGGCACCGCAAAACAATGGTTGAAAGGCCTTGATAAGGCTACTCTCGGAATTGATTCTTGGAAGAAGTTGGCTCTAGCTTTCTACAAAAAGTTCTATCCACCGGAAAAGACTAACATGCTAAGAGCTCAAATTACGGGCTTTAAGCAAAGAGATGAAGAATCTTTGTATGAAGCTTGGGAGCGATTCAAGGGAATTTGTCGCTCATGTCCTCACCATGGACTTAGCGAGTGGCTCTTGGTACAACAATTTTGGAACGGTCTTTATGAAGATTCAAGGAACATTCTCAACATGGGATCAAATGGAATGTTCACCGAAGTTGATGACAATCAAACTTGGAACAAAATTGAGGAAATGACGGTCCATAACTCACAATATAGTAGACCTCGCAAGGCTACTAGAGGAGGAAAGCATGAAGTGGACTCCATTACTCAATTGGGTGCTCAACTTAGTGCTCACATTGATACCATCAATTTGAAGTTTGAAAAAGCTATGGCTAAACTTGAAGAAGCCTCAAAATCACCAAAGCACCATGTTAATGCCATGACGGCATCTTCATCAATCCCAAGTGGGATATGTGAGAATTGTGGAACTTTGGGACATGACCAAAGTGAATGTAGGGGAACAAATGAACAAGTGAATGCTTTTCAAGCACACAAGAGTGGTACCCCTTATTCAAATTATTACAATGAAAACACCAAATTCCATCCAAATCTCTCATACAAAAGCCAAAATGTTCAAAACCCTCAACCAACATACACCCCACCTCCCATGAGAAACCAAAATCAAAGACCCTTTTACAACCAAAACCAAGGTTACCAAAATCAAACTCCATACAATCAACAAAATGACCAAGGTTTTGATGTTCAAAAAGCGGTCCTCCAAATGAAAAAAGAATCAACAAGAGTTTTTCACTCAAATGCAAAAGGATAGTCAAGCAAAGGAAATCACCATCAACAACATCGTAGCTCACACCAAAATGTTGGAAACCCAATTGACTCAACTAGCATCTTCAAGCTCACAAAGACAAAAGGGGCAATTACCACCTCAAAGTAATCCCCCAAGACATGAAATGGTTAGTGCCATTCACTTGAGGAGTGGTACAAGGTATGAAGCATCGAAGAAGCAAGTTGAGGATGAAGTTGTGGAAGCTAGTGACAAAGAAGAAATTGTGCAAAACTCCAAGGATGGAGAACCATCAAAAGAAGAAATTTCAAAGAAAAATGAAGACAAGGTCAAGGAGAAGGAGCCCAATGTGATTAGACTTCCTTTTCCACGTCGTCAAGCCAAGCCCAAATTTGATGACCAACTTGGAAAATTTATGGAAATTGTGAAGAATTTGGAAGTCTCGATTCCTTTCACGGAATTAATCAATCACGTGCCGACCTATGCAAAATACATGAAAGACATCCTCACAAAGAAGAAGTCGATCCGGAAGCTTGAGACTATCGCCTTCACTAATGTGAGTAGTGCAATACTTCAAGGGAGTTCACCTCCAAAACTCAAAGATCCAGGAAGCTTCTCAATACCGTGTACCATTGGCGACACCACGATCAACAAAGCCTTATGTGATGTAGGGGCTAGTGTGAGTGTTATGCCGTACTCGGTGAGTAAAAGGTTAGGGATGGGAGAGCTTAAATGCACCAATATCACACTCCAAATGGCCGATAGATCGACGAAGACACCATTAGGGATATGGGAAGATGTTCCCGTAAGAGTTGGGAAATTTTTCATCCCGGTGGACTTTGTCATTGTTGACATGGAAGAAGACTCCAACATTACAATCATTCTAGGAAGACCTTTCTTACACACCGCGGGTGCGGTAATTGATGTGAAGCATGGAGAGCTCACTCTAGAAGTGGGAGATGAGAGCATAACTTTCAATCTTGACAAGACCATGAGAGCTCCCCGTTTGCATGAACCATGTTTTATGGTTGATCATTATATCCGGAAGGATGATAGGAAGAAGTCGGAATTCCAATGGAAGAAGAAAATTGATGATGCTCCATTCAAAGAGCAAGTGAATTGTAACAAAGAGAGCTTGAAAAGCTCACGAAAGTCAAGCAATGAAGAGGATGGCCCCATTGGCCAAGACAAGAAAGTGGGAGAGTTGTCTCTATCAACTCAAGAGATCTTTAGTGATCAAGTAGATGAAGTTTGTGGTCTTTCGGACGATGAGTTTGAAGGGATTTTCAATTCCTATATTGGTAATGCTATCGATCAAGACCAACATGAAGGACTACAAGGGCAAAGGTCTATTGAAGATCTTTATCATGATAATGAACAAGCTTTTGACTACTTTTTCAAGGTGTTGAGCAACATCAACAACACGTTGGACATGCCCCCATGACATCTCACTAAGGATGAGAGTTTGGTGGAGTCCTCTCCAAACCACCATTTGTAAATATTTATAACTCCCTAACTTGCATTTTAATTATTACATTGCATTTTTGTCATTTTTGGATTTTTATGCTTTGATCAAGATAATTATCATTTTTGATAGAAGTGAGGGAGGGACTAATGATTTAATTGATGTGTAGTGCTTTAGCTTAGTGTGGGGATAGCAATTGCCTGGGCTATTCATGCCTTAGTAGTGCCCCTACAATGAAGAACACGCGATTTGAAGAATGAAAAATGACACGGGATATGCAAATGCACGGATGAAACTGAATCCGGGTAAACCAGGGAGAATCCGAGCGTCTTCAAGGGGAATCCGCTCGTCTTCAGGAAATCCGAGCGTCTTTGCCAGAATCCGCCCGTCCATTTTAACTAAAAATTTGAAATTTTTGGACTGTCGAAGAATCCGAGCGTCCTGGTAGAGAAGACGTTCGCCTTCAGAAATCCGTTCGTCTTTGCAGGAAGACGCCCGTCTTTTTGCCAGTGTAAAACAAGAAAGCTTGTTGTCTCAGAATCCGCCCGTCTTCAGCAGAATCCGCTCGTCCTGCAATCGAAAAATCCGAGCGTCCCAGCTGAAAGACGCCTGTCTTTAGGCGAGAATCCTGCACCCAGAATAGGCAGAATCCGAGCGTCCCGGAGGAAAAACGCCCGTCTTCCCCTGCAGTTTAAAAATTTTCGGGTGTTTTAAATACCCCCTCCCACATTAATTTCTTCATTCATTCATTCAAAACACTACCCATAAACCCCAAAACTCAAAACCCTCATCCTCTCCATCACCAAAACAAGATTTCCTCAACCAAATTCAACAAAATGAAATCCAAACTTCCTTTTAACAACAATCAATCACTCCTCTTCCAACAAAAATCAAACCAAGCACCAAAATCTTCAACGTTTGAGTCGATTTTTGAAATTACAAAGGCAAAGCCTTTCATCTTAAAATCGATTTGGGTATACTTGGAAATTGAAGATTTTCACTCCTTTCTTGGTATTTTCATCAATGGCAACAACAAAAGGATCAACAAAGGAACCTAAGACAAAGGCATTCTCAACAAGGCAACAATGTCTTCAAGCAAAGAAAGCCTTATTGGCTATGGTGGTTGCTAGTGCAAACTTGGAAGTTCAACAACAACAAAATCCTCCCTTGGAAGTAACAACATCAACAACTCCGAAAATTGCTCAATTATCAACTATCCGGAGGTAATTTTCATTTCTAACTCCCATAGGGATACATTTGCCAAGTATGCTAGGAAATCCTTTATACCCACCAAATTCATATATGAAGATGCCTTGAACAAATTGGGTGTCCTTGAACAAACAAAAGCCTTCTTTGAAGCCATGGGGTTGGGAAAATTGTTTGCTACAAGAGAATTGACATACCCCTCCCTTACCTTGGAATTCTTGAGTTCTTTGAAAGTAACTAAGGTAGAGACTAGAGAAAACATCGAGTTCCGCCTTGCCAATGTGAGTAGGCGCATCACCTTTGATGACTTGGGTAAAGCATTAGGTCTTAGTGATTCACCTAGTTATTACAAGAAGCCCGAAAAATATGACCCCGCTCCTCTTTGGGAGGCGATTTCCGGGAGGAAATTTGAGAACTTTCATGCTAGTCGCGCTCTATTAGTCCACCATCCGGGCATTAGAGTGTGGCACAAGGTCATCGGGAATGCAATCATTGCAAGAAAAGACACTAACCACTTTACCAAGCTCGATTGTGTACTACTTGAGTCGACCTTAAATATTGGAAGGGAATTCACCAAGCCTTACAATTCTCTAAGGCTTTTGGTGGAAAGATGGCTCAATGTTGATTGTGGAAAGCAAGGCACCGCCTTTATCATAAATGGAGGTCTAGTCACTCTTTTGGCTAAGTACTTTGATCCGAATTTCAACAAGGATGGCAAGTATGAGGCGAAAAAAGGGGGTCATCTCATTGACATGGATGTCATTACTAACAAGTACAAGTGGGTCACTCATAACCCTCTTGACACCAAATATGGGTGGCTCACCAATGATGCTAGATCTTTTACTTTGCCTTCCAAGATATGTCGTTTGAGTGTTCATCGGACCAACTACCTTCTTCCCCTCTCAAAAGAAGCCGAATACATCATCCGCCAACAAAGGGGTGAAATTGAAATGCCCTCCTCCTCCATTGTCACACCACCCTATCCATTCAAGTATCAAGAGTTCAAACCCGAAGGTGTTGAAGCAAGAAATGACTACATGACTCTACTTATGCAAGAGATGCACAAACAAGCTTATAAGGATCGAGAAGATGCATAATTAGCCCAATATCCACCCCTCCTTCATTTAGCTAGGCAAGGAGTACTTGATCCTTCATGTCCTTTGCCTAGTTGGGCGGATAGGGAAGTCTTCTTTCCAAGTGCATCTAGGGGTGAGATACCGGGTGACGATGAGGTTGTCGGTGATGAGGTTGTTGATGAAGGCATTGATGAAGAGGTAAATGAAGAGGAATAAGCTAATGAAGAAGAAGAAGATGATGAAGGAAGTGAGCAAGGAAGTGAAGAGGGAAGTGGTGATTAGTGCACTTCTATTGAGGAAGATGATGACAATGATGATATGGTGGAAGACTAGCAAGCTTTGGAGGCTCCTACCCTCTTGAGGTTTGTCTACTTCTTTCTTTGTTTTATTTATTTTAACTTGATCATAGTTGGAGAGTCCTAGCAACATAGAGGACTAACACCTCGGCCCCATTGAGGTGTTCTTATTTCATTGTTCCCACTTTTGAAAATCCAAAATGACAATTTAGTTTCATGCATTGCATCTTGTGTGCATGAACTACCCCAACTTTAGGACATTATAAATAATGTCTATCTCGGTTTGGGGAAGTACATGCATACACAACGGGAGGTAATCTAAATTACGCTCTCCGTCATAAACAAAAACCCATGCATCATGTAGTGTAGTATACTATAGCTTGCATTTAGTATAAAAATCATGCATCATGTTTGCATAATTTCCCATCATTTTGGCTATTGAGGACAATGCCCATATTAGTGTGGGGATGGGGAATTCTAACTTAACTTTTATTCAAAAATCCAAAAAAATCAATTTTTTTTTTTCGAAAAACCATAAAAATTTGAAAAATTTGAAAACCCAAAAACAAGTTCATTTCCTTTGTAGTGTAGTCATGTATATATTGTTGTATATATTGTGTTTGTTCTATCCTTGTTCACATTGATTGACTACGCCACATCCGAGACATAAGGATATTGAAGACCGCATGGTATGATCTTTCCAATCTCCTTTTTCCTCTTTATGTTAATGACTATGTGGCTTTATTTTGATTGATGCGGTATAAGAATGTGAATCTAGGACTTGCATTTAGTTTATATGGCATATTAGTTGGTAGAATCATTTGCATTAGGATGTTTATATGCTAGTTGCATCATGGCATATAGTTGCATGTTAGAAAAATTTTGCGAAACCGTCTACTTGGGAAGCTTGACAAGTGTATATAGGCCCTAGTAGATTCTTTTTCTTCTTAAGACTTTGCTTGTTAGAATACTTGTAAAACACCCTAGGATGTGTCATGCTAGTATCCTTTGACCCATGGATTAAGGCCTAGTCAAGAGTACCTTGTGGTGTGATAACTCCTTGGCTACCGTTTATTCCAAGGTGACCCTTGAAACCATGCAACCATCATTCATCCATGTTCTACCACATTTTTGTCATCAAAGGGAATTGGCACAAAAAGAAATCAATTTGAGTTCAATGAAATGAAAAGTGAAAGAAAGTTTGCAAAAATTGCATCAAATGAAAAGAGGAGCAAAAATAGACTCCTAATGCTTCAAATATAAGGCACCCTCACTACATATGGGGTGACTTTGAAAATGTTCAAAAGAGAAATGCAAAAAGTTGAAAAGTTGTCAAGTGTTGAAAAGCCAAAAATCAAAAGAAATGGCAAGAAAGTGTTCTCAAGTGTTATATGCCACAAGAAATTGGGGGGAAAACAAAAACAAAAGCAAACTCCCAAAGTGAAACTCAAATTCTATCGATCCTTTATCCATCGTATCCATTTTTGTGCATGGTAGAGAGGGGACAACCCTTCTTCTTGTCTAGGCAAGAGGGGGAATTCTGCGATCCTCCGGTGTTTCTAACACCATAGGGAGTCTACTCTTGACAAAAGCATTTAACGATTGAGGACAAAGGTACCCTAGCTTGACACAACTTGGAGGTGAGTTATTGGTATCCTTCTAGGCTTAGTAGTTTGAAGAAATTGTAACTATGAAGGAGTGTGTACCCTTGAATTGCTTCACTTGTAGATAATTTCCGCCACTTAGATGAGGAAAGTGGCTGTTCTTTTGTAGATGCATCCATTACTTGATTTTGTGTGCTTAATGTTTGGATGTGTCGCCATTTTGGCAAGACCCACCTTGCCTTGTAAGAAGGCATCCTACCTCATGGTTGTCTTGTTGTGAGTTGAAGGGGCGGAGTGAGACCCGCTAATTGTCTCATATCGGCTATGTTAATAGGTTAGTTTAAATAATGGTCCTAGTCTTTGTCACCTCTTTACTCGGGACGAGCAAAGGTTCGGTTTGGGGATATTTGATGTGACCATAATTAGAGCATATTTAGTCCCCGAATTAGCCTTGTTCCCATGCTTTTTAGTGCATATTTGGGTCATTTATTGTCTTTAGTTCTTTGTTTTGCATATTCTTTGAGGTTTTGTGTCCTTGGTAGGAAAGGAGTGCAAACCTTGCATTTTCATGGCAAAATGAGGCTAAATTGATTGAATTCAATGACCAAGCATCAAGGAGAGACAAGATTAGAAGGCCTTTGTACATACTATAGTAGATGGGCAATGATGAGAAAAGATCCTTGCATCCCCGAGGAAATCCTCAAGGATTCTATGAAGAAAAAAAGAAAGAAAAGAAGAAGGAGCGAAAGCGTTTGACAATCCGTGCGGATCGCCCGAAGACGCCCGTTAATCACCCACAATCCGAGCGTCTTCCTCAGCTGGATGCTCGGGCAAAACCTCCACAAGACGCCCGTCTTCCCCCTCGGACGCCCGTCCGAAGCACCCAAATCCGCCCGTCCGTGCCAAAAATGCCCGGATTCCCAGACAGACTTTCGTCTTCTACAAGCTTCAAGGAAGGATGCACATCTTTTTTAAGACCGCGAAAAAGAGACCGGAGTCTCCTAGAGACCGGCGATTCCTCAAGGACTTAATCGTCATCTAAGCCCTTAGTAAACCCTAATTTATGTACCTAATCCCCACTATAAATACCCCATTAGTCTAATTAGAAGAGCATGTTCTTCTTAGCAATCTTTAGTATAGTTAATATCAATCAAATCTCTCTTTAATTTTGTAATCAACATTTAATCAAGTTTTAATACAAGTTTTATTTCTTTAATCTCTCTCTTGTTCATCCTTTATTTTGGGTAATTGAAGATTATTTGGGTTATTATTGGGAGATTGACAACCTTCCAATCAAGCATCAAGTACTTCTTTTATTCTTTGCTTTATTATTGGAATCATTAGTAGGTATAATTCTCTTAATCCCTTTTTAATTATTGTTAATCACTTTCATTTATTCATCATGTTCTACTTTGTTGGTATGATTGACAACCTTGCTAGCATGTTCAACATGATAATGAGTGAGTAGTTTCCTTAGCTAGGGTTAATGGGTAATTAGGGGAAACCAACATGGGGAATGATTCATGCTTAAATTAATATGCTTTCATAGTTTATTTGCTTGCTTATTGTGATCTCAACTTATGCACATGTTATGTTTGATGAAATGCGAGCCTATAAATCCTTGCATTTTTTACCTATCACCTATCTTTTCAACGAGACTTGTAAGACATAAACCAACTCGAGTCTCATTAGACCATGCATATAGTTGAGTAGGGAAGATTAAGTCGACTTGTAGGTGTTGTACAATCTAATCGATTCGGCCCGGGACCCAAACTTTAGTAGGATTTTAAGATATAAACCAACTCGATCCATCACAACAATAATCGCTTGCTTATAATTTGAGAATATGTTTGTATGATCAATTCCCATGAATCCCCTTTGACCCCATGACACCCTAGTTCTTTTTATCAATTGTTTACATCCCTTTTAGTTCATCTTGCTTGTTTACTTTCATTTCTATTTAGTTTAGTGATCTTCTACTTCAAACCCCAATTGTGACACCCTTAGACACCACTAGTTGCAATAGAAATCTCATCTCAATTCCCGTCCCTTGGGATCCGACCTTTACTTGCCTGTTTACTAATTGTAGAGTTGTTGGTGAAGTTGTAAATTGTGTTTTGGTCTAGGTGCTCCTAACGACAAGTACTGAAAACTAAACCCCTCACGAGGGATCACGACCAGGTTCATTCACATGATTGAAGAATCATGATTATATATGAAGTTAAGTGGGAGCTAGAATTATTTCTCCATGTCTTATATGTTGATAACATATTACTTATTGAGTATAATGTACCAATTCTCTCTTTCGCAAGAGTAATTGGAAGACTTGGAAAAGGATGCAAAGTATTCTAGATTTTGTATCTATGTGAGAGTATATTGGCATAAAGTTGAGAGTCTTATGAGGATAAGATATTTCACATCTGTTGTACAACAACAAAGACAGATAGGCTATCCATGTTGATGGAAGTAGAATTACTATGATTGAGTCATAATCATTCACTCAACCTATTAAGTTGTTGATCACATGAAATCAAATTCTAATGTTTCCGCCATTAGAATGATCATGTATGCCAACAGACGCACGTGCCATGATGTGATATATGCCGAGAGCATAATAAGTCAATTAAAGGGATAATTCCCACATTATGGCTTGTGAAAGCCTTAAAGAACATCCTTGAGATTCTTGAGAAGAATTAAGGATTCGTTCAAATATTTGGATGATAAACTAAGTAATGTGTTGAAGGGTTGCACAGACTTTAGTTTCCAAACCGTATGGGATTTGTTGAAATCCTAGGATGTCTTATTGACAAAGGAGTAAGAGACTAATAAAGGTGTTTTAGTTTCGCGCATTGCAAATTTTACAAAAGGAATCTAAGTAAATTGTGATAAAATCGTCAATGTATCACTACTACAGATACATGCTATAACAACGGGTAACAACACGTAACCGTTGTAATTAATTTTGGTAAAGTTCGCGGCATAAATTCTACAACGTGTTTTGATGATTTTCGTGAATAAGCGTTGTTAAAGGGCCGTTGTAGTTACCTGTATTTGTAGTAGTGTATGGATTAAGGGTGAATCCCTCTACAAATGGTTTTGTCACAAATTATACGATAACAGTGGGAGCATCTTTCAAGTTAAAGAGTCCAAGTCTAGTAAGCAGTCTAGACACATACTTGGAAAAATTCATGTCATTAGAGATGACATTGAATTGGAGGAAATAACAATTTATAAAGTTGGAATATATGGATATCGGGCATATCCACTTGCCAAGCTTGTATTGCATTTTAACTAGTGTTTATAATACACTAAAGATTATAAGATATGAAGTAGTAATAATGTATTGACTATTTATATGTGATAATCACATTTATCGTTTGAGTTTCATAAAACTCACCCGCTACCTTGTCGTATCCGAATGGGTTGTAGAGATAAATTGAACCCCATTAAAGTGAACTGGATTAACATGATATTCACCCCTAGTTACTTATATGAGGTGACGTCTCGAAGTGACTAGAGTGTGATGCGATTGATGGCAAGTTCAAGTGCCATAGAGTCATATGGGATGACTAGTCGATCACATAGGCAGATTGTATGGGACACTCGTCGGCGGTGACCGCCTATAGAGTTACGGTAATTCATAAAGCCTGGTCGTGGCAAGAGCTACTATAGTATTCTTATGAATCAATTATTTTGACTAGAGACTATTCGCCCAAGTTGGCAACAACTTCTGATTAACTTTGATTTATACTCTACGATTTCGTAAATGAGGTCAAACCAGGTATATTTTGTGTTATGATGGAATGTGGTGAACGAAGGGAATAGGGCGATAGGAATTGTCCACCCCTTGTCGGGGTTGTTTGAAATCTCAAGGCCACTCGAGGAGTAGTTAACTGGAAATGCGTGGCCACGCTCGGAAGGCATCTATGATAGATAATTCTGGTCAGACAGTTAATCTCCAGATCGAGAAAACCACTCAAGATATGATCAAGTGTAAGTACGACCTGCAAGACACCTTGCATTGAGTGGGAGATTGTAATAGGACAAGAGAATTGGTGACGCACACTTGTCGAGGACAAGGGGGAGATTGTTGGGAAATGTGTCCTCAACAATAATGCGATCACATGATTTAAAATCATAATTAAATCTCATATAAAGAATACGTAAGGGATGATTCGATTATATAGTCAACTGATCAACATTAATCGGTAACGATTGGCTTGCTAGAGTTTGACGTTCTTGTCATGGGATGGTGGTGGTCGGTTGATCCCTTAAGGTCACACCTAAAGGATGATGCCCTTATCTATAAAGTTAATTAATTGTATGTCGATACAAGTTGATTAATTCCTTAAAAATGAACAATTTATTTTTATGAGAGGAAATATGTATCTTATTATAATGTGATTAAATAAGATCATATTTTGTGGATTAATATGTTAATTCACTAAATTATGTTGAGGTTTTATAAATTTGCATTTACAAGAGGTTGTAAATTTAACTAACTAACTAACTAACTATTATGGGACCCATTATATGTTGATATAATGATAAAATATTACTCAATAAATTGAGTGGATATATGTTTATTAATTTGTCACATAATTGTTGTATGACTAAATTAATATTTAATTATGTAAGATAATTAATCATAAGACTTATAAGCATTTGTGGGACAAATATTATAAGACAAAAATGGACCCATATACTCTAAGTGGACCGTCTAAACCATAAGCATGCTAGTTTTTTTTTGTTTTTGTCTTTTAGTTGTTGGATAGATTCTTCAACATCTTATGACACACCTAAAACTAGCTAGCCTACAACCTCTACTAATGCTTTTGCATGTGATAAGTTTTGAGAAGACCAAAATGCTCTTATTAAGAGCATAAGGCCGGAATCAAGAGAGGGTGAGAGGACATTTATGTTCTTATTATTTTTCCACTCATTCTCTCACAAGATGCTTTACATGCAACCTCTCACATATTCATCTTCTTCTTGATCAAAATATGAGATTTTTGATTCAAATTATTCATAAAAGATTACTAATATTATTAGTGTAATATATGAGTATTAGTAATCAATTTTAAGGTAAACTACTAAACAAATATCTAGCAAGTATTATTTAGTGGGGATAAGGGATAATCTTGGGTGCAATCAAGAGGAGTGACTTATATACTTGAAGTCTTTTGAGGATCATCCTATTACTCATCATAGCTCAAGAACAAGTGAAGGTAGGAGACCTTACTTGTGCCCATAAAACCGAAATTAACAATGTAAGGGACATTGTTTTTCTTATAAATCTTTTATTTTGTTATGCATGCACTAGATCTAAAGAACATATTGTAGATACCTCATTTCTGCACCTCCCGCAAACCACCCGGTGATGATTGGGCCGCATGTTTGATACGCGGAACGATTTGTGATAATTCGTAAGATTATCGTCAAGTGATTGCTCAAATATTAATGTCTACCTCTTAGTTGTCATCTACTTCCCGATACGGTCGTTTTGGCAGTAATTAGAGTACATTCGGAGTCCGGGTCAAAAACCGTCTCCATTTTTCGATAATGTTAAATCCCGAGTCGGAATATTCTGGAATGTTCCGGATGTTTCTATTCCATATTTCATAAATTTTATCTTTTGGCAAATAATATCCCGTAATATTCATAAGATAATCGAATTATTTCCGTCCTACCATAACTCAAACGCGGAAATCTTTCTTCAGCAGGAGGAAACCTCCGGGGAATAGACGCAGCCAGTCTTTGCGCCTCTTCCAAGGGACGCATGGGCTGCTGCGCCTCTTCCCGAGCCCTTCTTTGCATATCTTACGTATCTTTTTCATATCTTTCCGAGATTCACTTCCAAAGAGTCTCCGAAACCCTATTCCTCCGTGTGATTAGTATAAATAGGAGCCTTCGTTCCTCATATTTCTCACGCGAGTGTCCGCCCTTCTCTTCTCCCTTTGCATTCTAGACTTTGTTCTTACTAATTGGCGCCTACGTGCTTGGACTTCCGACCACGTAAGCTCGGATCTTTCCGAGTACCAGCCTCTCCGTTGCATGACCGACCAATTTGACCAACTACACTCAATCAACTTTAATTAATCAATCGTTTTCCTCTTACGAGGGCACTCTCTTTGCATTCGCGTCGAGCATTCACTAGTCGATATCTTAGTTCATCTCGTTTCGTCAACATGTAAGTCCGAGGGTGTATAATCCCTATTTATTTCTTGTACGTTATTTTTCGTATCGCCATTGTAAGATTTATGTCGAAAACACCATTAAAACCGATTTCTAAAACCGTGCTTTAAAACTGTTTTTGTGGATTTCAGTGAGACGGACGTCGAGAAAGACGCAAAGAAGCGCTGCGCCTCTTCGAAGGAGCGCGTTCTTCTTTGCGCTTCTTCGTGAGGCTGCCGCAGATTCTGCTTCTTTTCTTCTTCCTAAATCCTCGTAATTCGCTTCTTTTTTATTTGTTATTTGTTCATCCGTTAAATCTTTGATATAATCGTCACTGATAATTCACATGTATATTGTATCATATTATTCATCATCATTAGCATGTCTTAATCGTCATAAATCCGACTTAAATCCTAAATAATTCATATTTACGGGTTTTCGTCACTAAATTCAAACCCGGATTTTAGAGATTCAGTTTGTTCATATTGAGTTTACGGAATTCGTCATTGATATAGTTTTCATCTCGCTTATTCACATATTCGTTGTATATCCATTGCATCTAAGGTTAGTTAATTGATTTCAACAGAGGACTCATTAATGTTTTCGTCACAATCTCATGTAATTAATTCGTTTACATTCGTCCTATCCATGTTTATCGCTTTTATGACCATCATTCACATGTAATTAACTCCGTTAATCACTTTCATCCGAATAAATATTATCAATCCATCATTAAATTCATCAATTCAAATTAACGATTTGCGTTCGGCTTCACGGCCCGAGAACTCACCCTTGAAACAGACGACGCAAAGCTGCTGCGCCTCTTCAGAGGGCGCGATCTCTTGCGCTGTTCGAGATGATTTACGTCCCCGAACTCCGTTTCGCCTTGACGTAGTTTAATTATTTTACATATTAATTAACTATTATTCGTATTATCACCTTACATTCGTTCGTAATTTATTCTTTTATTCTTTTTCTCAACTATCCGTTTTAAAGGTATTTTCGACATAAATCGCCTAAACCATTGTAATTATTGTAATTTTCATTATTGTATTTCTTTTGTTGTATTCCTTTCATTTGTATGCTTTCACATATGAATCGGCATTAAATCCTACTTCGACCCCAATTGTATGCTAATTACGTGTCAACCGACTTAGTCTAATCTTCACATGCTAGGATTAATCTATGGATGTTGCATTGCATGCATATAGCCGACGATATATCAAGTACGAATAACTTCCCTAATCATTAGTAGAGGCCGCTATCGAGGCGGGCGGGATTAGGTGTTCGATCAAAAGAGCTTCCTAATACGTACCCTCACCCCTTACTCCGGATCTCCGTGAGCACCCGTGTTCATTGGCATCCACGAGAGTCATTCTAGACATAGAATGCTAAGGGTAACGATTGCTTAGTGTTCATGTCACTATTTTGTGTCTTGACATGACACGAGGTATTCGAACGGTTCCAATTTCCCATAAAAATTGGTGGCGACTCCATACAAAATGCAAACGCTTGTTTCGTTTCTCACCAAAGCGCCCAGTGGGCGGCCCCTGTCCAGTTTGGCGACTCACTGGGAAATATACACTTACGTGTAGCAAGGGTGAAACTTGAACAAGGTTAGGGAATAGTTTGTACAAGACAATTGTCGGTTTTCATAACTCGGTCTTCCTAGATCGTTTATTCGGCCTTCCTAGGCCCAACCCAACCCATTCGACCAATCGTCCCGTCTAAACGGTCCTAATTCTTATTTGGGCCTAAGGATGGATAGCGATTGACGTCATCCATACCATGATGCTTACTCTTGTTTGTATCAAGGGCCTTCACTACTTGAGGAAATGGACTAGGAATCGGCCTTACTCTTGTTTGGCACGAGCCTCTCCACAGACTTCGGGTTTGATGGTTCGGTATGGCAACCCACCCTTTAAACCAAAACCCTTTTAAATGCACTCAGCATCCTGTTATAATGCTTGTATAAATGTGTAAACCTTACGTGATCACCATTTCTAAACAAATCATGACGAATTTTCAAGAATCAAAACCCAATTTCAAAACAAAATTTCGAAAGAGGCCTTCAATTAGCGCAAAATCCGGTCAAAACTCTGTCCGTTTGTCGTGTCAAAATTCGGGCCACAAGCCCATTTCAAACCTCACTTCGAGTCCACTCCTACAACTACACTACAGTTGACTAGGACACACATTTTCAAAGACCTTGTCTTTCTTCAAAATTCACTCAACACAAGTGGCACACACCCACTTCACGAGTCAAAACTTTTCCTCTTTTAGCAAGTATGATAGAATGGTCGATCGTGTTTTGATTCGTCGCCGATCTCTTATCCAGTTTCCAAGATGCCCGGATCAAGTGAAGAAACAAATCTCCAACAAATTCAAGATAGTAATGATCGAATCCTAGCCGCGCTAGCCCAAATGCAAGTTACCCAAAACCAAACCTATGACCGCCTCGAGCTCATCGAAGGCCATATCTTTGATGTAGAGGAAAGGTTGCCTCCCCTTAAAGGTGAAGTACTACGTTTCTCCGATGACGAGTGCAGGGATGAGAATCCTATCATAGGGACGACTGCAGTGAGAAAAGGCTCCAATACCTAGAGGAGCAATTGATGTACCTTAAGGGGAATGACATTTATAGGGAAAACAATCGCAAGTATGAAGCCGTCAATTCCAAATTGCCAACTAACTTTAGCATGACGGACATCCCTAAGTTTAAAGGACATGAGAACCCTTTGAACCACATCCGTGCCTTCAAGGATTACATGTCTATCAAAGGCATCAAACCCGAGATGTTCTTAAGGATCTTTCCTTCATCTCTTGACACCATTCTGAAGCAATGGTTCTACACTTTAGATCACAAGAAGGTCGCTACTTGGGAAGACGCCGCAATCGAGTTCTCGAAACAATACGCGGATAATGCCGAGATCCAAGTCAACATGCGTACTCTAGAGGTTCTTACCCAAAATGACAAAGAAGGATTCACCGACTTCCTAAGTAGGTGGAGGAAGACTAGTACTCAACTAGTTGAACGCCCGGATGAGGCTACTCTTGTGGAAAAGTTTGTGGATAATCTCAAGCCCATATATGCCAACCATTTGAGATATCAAAACATCAAGACTTTCAAGGACTTGACCGTATTAGGGACACGAATTGAAGATGACATCCGCAAAGGACTCTTGTCCAAAACGGTAGGTCGAGGATATCAAGGGTCCACAAGTCGTTCATACGGCTCTACTAGCAAGACCGACGAAGTTAACCTTCTCGAGCCATCCAAGAAAACTACCCCACCAAGGAAATTCACAAACCTTGGGGATACGTACTCCAACGCTCTAAAAAGGTTAATGAAACAAGGTAAACTCCAACCCATTGGACCTACTCCCGAACCCGAAAGGAAGTCAAAGTTTTGGGATGAAAATTCATCTTGTGAATACCATAGGGGCAAAGGGCACGACACGAGAAAAATGCTACAAGTTGAAACACGTGCTTCAAGATATGATTGAAGATGGTCGACTTCCAATTCCACCAGGAGGTAAGCCCAACAACACTCAGAATCCTCTTGGAGTTTTAGTGATTACAAGTGACGAATCTACCTTAGATTGCTCACACCTCATTTCTCCCACCGAAAATGAAATTCATGCAATTGAGAAGGAAAGGCTCTACTCCACTATCTCCCCTACCATTTCCGACTTCATCGCATGGGCAAGGAGTGTAGATAGACAAGTGTGGGAACTAGAAAACATGGTAACGGTCTTGCGTGATCCCAATGCAATACCTAAAGAACGCGTACCATTGATCTTCTCTCAAAATGCCACTATGCAAGAAGTAGTCACCGTGGTTGATAAACTAATCGATCAAATCATACGACTAGAAAGTGATATCATGAGAATGAAGGAACTAGCTGCAGTTAATGGGGTTTGGGCCGATGATGATGGAGACGAATATCTAATTGAAAACTCCCTAGTCAAGGAAATAGTCCAAAATGGTGAAGACCAAGATGTGGATCACCTAACTCGTTCGGGTCGTCCATATCAAAGCACTACTCAAAACGGTCCAACCAACGTCATCACACCAAATGACAACGAAGATGACCCCACTGATCATTTGCTCAAGCAATTACGGAAAACAAAGGCTGATCTTTCGGTCGGCAACTAGTGGCAAGCTCATTTCCACATCGCCAAGCTTTCTATGCAAGCTTTGGCCAAATTGAATGTGGCACATAACTCCACTCCTGAAGATGTAGTCAACTTGGTCTTCCAAGAATCACCTAAGCTAAGTAATCCTATTACTTTCTCGGATGAAGACTTGCCACCTTTTGGCGCTAGTCACAACCTTGCTCTATACATCACTGTCATTTGTCTAAAGAAAAATGTGCCAATGACCTTGGTAGACGATGGCTCCGCGGTCAACGTCATACCCCTCAAAACGGCATACAAACTAGGCATGAAAGAGTCGGATTGGACTCCTACAAATCAAGGTGTTCGTGCATATGACGGACGCGCGACGAAAAGTGGTAGGACTTGCTAACCTAACCATAGCCACGGGGCCGATTGAACGAAAGGTTAACTTCCAAATAGTGGACATCGAAGCTTCATTCAACATACTTCCGGGAAGGCCTTGGATTCATGCTTCCAAAGCGGTAACATCCACCCTTCATCAAAAGATCAAGATTCCACTAAATGGCAAAGTTGTGACGATCACTTCGTCACCCATCAAGGCAATAATCGAGAAGCAATCAAACAATCAAGTCCTTGCGGATCCCATATACGAACTTGGGGGCTTCCAAAGTGTAAATGTCATAGAAAGTGAGTTGGCACCCTTATACTATAATCCCTACTCCAACTTGGTGGTCAACCACATACTCAAATCTCAGGGATACTTCCCTGGAATGCCTTTGAACCCAATTCGGAAAAATACCTTTGCACCATACAGGGAAGGCAACTCGACAAGGATACCACTTGGACTAGGGTACAAACGCACAAAAGAAGAAGTTCTCGAAATGCTAGCCCAAGTCCAAAATCGCAAGCACGTGGGAGTCCAAATGAGGCCATATCTCCCCACTCTAAATGGGTACTTCGTTCAAGAAGGAAGTTCAGAACTCTTTCACGGATTTCCTGAACCTTGGCATTACCTTGAGAGGAAGCTAGCCGGAATCGAGATCTTTCACGATTGCTACTTCATTCCTCCCAAAACGGTTCCTACCGTCAAAACCCGTCAAGCACCTTGCTTCGACGAACAAGCCGTTAGCCTATTGTTTGGAGAAGATCGATTCATTAGGGCGCGCGAGGATGAGATCATTACTATGATACTTCAGGACGATCGCTTCAACCCCACCGCGTTGATCACGGAAATCGACACAAAGCGTGAGAAAGGATGGAGGAAATCTATCAAATGGACCAACAACCAAGGAAGACTCTTCAAGCTCACTCTTTGGAGAAGGAGAGATGTTCAAAGGAGAACCGGAAGACGACGAGTTCGAGTCGGAGTCGGAGTCGGAGTCGAGTCGAGTCTAGAGGAGTCATTAGAGAATCTACTCTGTTGTCATCCCCACTCCCTTTGTTTCTCCTAGCTTAGCCTCGAGTAGTCACGGTAGTTCGGGAAATGCCCCAATTCTTGTCCTTTGCCGCCTTGTGACCATGGATCGGTTGGCTTCTTTGTTTCAACTTTACTCAAATCTTAATATGAATAAATCAGGTCCTGCTTACTCTTTGTGTTATATTGAGTGCAATTCTGTTTACGATGATACTGAGGATGACCAAGACCCGGACTTGACCGAAATACCTCCCTACGTAGCCCAAGAAATACTACAGGAAGGGGAAGGGGGACCTGTAATAGAGGACACCGAACCCATCAATGTAGGAACCGAACTAGAACCCAAAGAACTTAGGATAGGGACTACCTTAAGCTCAACCGAAAGGGCCGACTTCATAGACCTCCTAAATGAATTCAAAGACGTTTTCGCTTGGTCCTACAAAGACATGCCGGGATCGACGGGGATATCGCCGAACATAGGATTCCGATTAAGCCGGGTTTCAAACCCGTGAAACAGAAGCTTCGACGAATGAGAACAGAATGGGCTCTAAAGATTAAGGAAGAAGTTGACAAGCAATTCAAAGCCGGGTTCATCAAAGTTTCCGAGTATTACATTTGGGTAGCTAACATAGTACCCGTGCCCAAAAAGGATGGGAGAATCCGTGTTTGTGTTGACTTTAGGGACTTGAACAAAACGAGTCCGAAAGATGACTTCCCTCTACCTCACATTGACATATTGGTAGACAATACATGAGACCACGCATTACTATCCTTCATGGATGGATATGCGGGTTATAACCAAATCAAGATGGCCATGGAAGATATGCACAAGACCGCATTCGTCACCCAATGGGGAACATATTGCTACACGGTAATGCCGTTCGGATTGATCAACGCCGGAGCTACATACCAACGCACCGCAACTACACTCCTACATGACATGATGCACAAAGAAGTTGAGGTGTATGTAGATGACATGATCATCAAATCCAAGGAAAGAGAGGGACATATTGCGAACCTTCGCAAGTTCTTCGCAAGGCTACGAAAGTACAATATAAGACTCAACCCCCAGAAATGCACATTTGGGGTGACATCCGGGAAACTCTGGGATATGTCGTTAGCCAACGCGGTATAGAAATAGATCCTTCCAAAATCAAAGCTCAGATCGAAATGCCACAACCTCAAACAGAAAAAGAAGTCAGAGGATTCTGGGAAAAGTACCATACATAAGTCGATTCATATCGAAACTTACGATGATACGTGAGCCTATCTTCAAGAAACTCAAGAAAACAGACCACACCATGTGGGATGATGATTGTCAAAAGGCGTTTGACCGAATCAAGGAGATATTGGCTAAACCACCGGTGCTCATGCCACCACAACGAGATCAACCTCTTGGTTTATATCTCACAAGAATCTGAAACCGCCATGGGTGCCATGTTGGCTCAAACCGTAGGAAGCGAAGAAAGAGCTATTTACTATCTAAGTAAGAAGTTCTTGGAATATGAGTGCAAATACTCGCAACTCGAAAAGACATGCCTCGCTCTTGTGTGGGCAACGAAGAAGCTACGTCACTACATGCTTAGCTACTCCGTCAAGATATACTCCAAAATGGATCCAGTCAAATACCTCTTCGAGAAACCCGTCCTCAATGGACGTATGGCAAGATGGACTCGATGCTCTCGAATTCGACCTCAAATATGTGCCACTAAAAGTTATAAAAGGTCGCGCCGTCGCCGAATTCTTCGCCGAAAATCCCATCAACGACGCACAAACCATAGATACTTGGTCATTTCCCGACGAGGATATACTTCAAACAGATGTAGACTCTTGGGACCTATACTTTGATGGAGCATCAAACTTAAGAGGATTCGGAATAGGAGTGTTGCTCATTTCTCCCGAAGGTGAGCATACACCGATTGCTGTCAAACTCGACTTCGAGGTGACAAACAACGCCTTGAGAATACGAAGCTTGTCTCATTGGGCTACAAGCGGCGGTAAGCTTAGGCATCAAAAACCTCCGAGTACATGGGGACTCATCACTGATCATCAACCAAGTTACGGGATCTTGGAAAATCCGAAGCGAAAGCCTCGCACCCTATCAGGCTAGGATAGACCAAGTCGCTCAATTATTTGATCACGTAACATACCTACACCTACCTCGAGAGGAAAATCAATTTGCAGACGCTCTTGCGAAACTTGCATCTCTAATAAATATGCCAGATCACATGGTGGAAATGCCCTTGTGTATCGAACGACGGTCGGAGCCGGCTTACGTCCATCAAATCACCGATGAAGAAGAAATCGCACAGGAACCCTGGTTCCAAGCAATCTTGAATTTCAAGCTTAATGGTACCTATCCACCGGATATGGACAAAAGGGGACAACGTGCTATACGCCTATTATCTTCCCAATATATTCTGATGCAAGGAGAATTATACAAAAGAACACCTCTTGGTGTAGTCCTACGTTGCCTCGATCATTCACAGGCACGAAAGGTGATGGAAGAAGTCCACGACGGAGAATGCGGTCCTCACATGAGTGGGCCCATGATGGCAAAGAAAATCACACGTTTAGGGTATTATTGGACCATAATGGAATCCGATTGCATCAAATACGTGAGACATTGCCACAATTGTCAAATCTTCGGGAATGTACAACACGTCCCTCCTTCGTTGCTATACACGATGACATCTCCTTGGCCATTTTCTGCATGGGGAATTGACATAATCGGAAAATAACCCGGTAGGAACAGGAGGTCACTTTGTTTCATCCTAGTAGCGATTGACTATTTCACCAAATGGGTAGAAGCGGCTTCCTACACTGGTCTTACGGCCAAAAATGTGGCCAAATTCATACAAAACAACATCATCTGTCGATATGGTTGCCCACATGAGATCATTAGCGACAATGGGTCACATTTCCAAGTGAAACAGAAGCAATTGCTAGCCAAATACAAGATTAAGCATCACCACTCTTCGCCCTATAGACCACGGACTAACGGCACGGTAGAAGCGGCAAACAAGAACGTTGTCACAATTCTCAAGAAAATGACCGACAACTATAGAGATTGGCCAAGCAAGATACCCTTTGCTTTATGGGGGTACCGTACATCTGTCAGGACGCCCACTGGGGTTACTCCTTTCTATTTGACCTACGGCATGGAAGCCGTGCAACCAATCGAGCTAGAAATACCATCCCTGCGTATTCTACTAGAAAGCCAAATCTCGGAGGCCGATTGGAAGAAGGATAGGTATGAAGAACTCATCCTCCTGGATGAACGTAGGCTACGCGCCTTACATAATGTCCAAACATATCAAGCCCGTATCAAACGAGCTTTCAACAAAAGGGTTAGGCCAAGAAACATCAAAGAAGGAGACTTAGTACTCAAATCGGTTAGAACTCTTTTACCTGTCGATCCAAGGGGAAAATTCAAACCTAATTGGGCCGGACCATATTTAGTCAAATCCATACTCCCAGGGGGTGCGGTTCGAATCACAGACCTAGATGGGAATGAGTTTTCAAACCCCACAAACCTCGACCAATTGAAACGGTACTATGCCTAGAATAGGACAAAAAGCGCGCCTCGCGTAAACCCATGTGTCGCTCTTGCGGCACTAAATAAACGACCCCCTGGCCAAATAAGTAAATGTCTTGTGCTCTTGCATTTTGACAAGGTTGTCATCCTCATATCATCAAATAAACTAAATTCGCACCTTCAGAGTAAGCAAAAGCTCATGCTTATTTTCTATGTTCATTACAAGCTCTTGCTTAGAACAATTATTCTTTTACATTTACTTGAACTACGCGCAAGGGTTTGATTTCGCTTTTTAAGTGAATACGTAGGCAATCCTTCACGGGATTCAACCCATTATATCAAAAAAATGTAAATAGAAGGACATTTGCATTGCATTTGAAATTCGACAAGAATAATAAAGTAAAAAATCTCAACGGTTTCATAACCATTTAACCTTTTTATTTCATTCACTTTTTAAATAATAATAGTACGTTACATAATAAAAATAGAATAGGCTAGGATTCTAAAAATCCCTCCTTTTTATTACAACAACAATAATAATAATAATCAAATAATAAATAAAGACTCGGGCTATTCCTCCATCTTCCCCTTGCCCTTGTCACTCTTATCATATTTCTTGTCACGACCTCGAGCCGGGCGCTCTTGCACCACTTGGACCTAATTACCAACGGTCTTTCTCGAGGCCCGACTCTGCCGTTCTTGCCAACCACCATCTCTCGCAACAGGAGTAGTCTTTGATTTCTTTGAAGGACGAATGACCGGAAGCCCGGCTTCTTCTTCTCCCTCTGTCGGATGCTTCTCCTTCTCTTTCTCTCCCTCGCGCACCTTGTAGTCAACAGGCTCGCGTTTCCTCGATCTTTCGCGTTCTTCCGGAGTTGCGGCCTTTCTCCACCTCGGATAGGAGTCGACACCCACAAAGCATTGGCGGAGAAGCTCAAGAACCACATGTTTCTTTGGGCCCATTTAATGGCCCACTCTCTTGACCCTCTGTAGTAAGCGCCCAGCGATCATGGGGGACGGTATCAAGCCTAGGGATCGTGCTCCGCTTCAACCCAACTTGCCTCATCAATCTTTCCGGAAAGATGCATACCATAAACTCCAATCCGGGAATGCGCACGGACCTAGTGGGATCCAAAGAAGACACTCCAAAGGATGGACTTGAGGTGCCACCACGGTACAACCCACCTAATCAACGGGCCATCATCATTCTTGACTTGTTCTTCCAATAATCGCAGCACAGGGTGAAGTCCACCATGTACAACCGCGTCCTCATCTCAATCATACGGGAATGATAGGAAAGTGCATGAACAGGGGGCTCGATCAATCGGAGCCGTTCCATAAGCCAAACCTACCAAGAGCAGGTATTAGACACAAAAAAAAAAAAAAAAAAAAACGAAAAAAAAAAAAAACGAAAAAAAAAAAAAAAAGAAAAGAAGAAAGAAAAAGAAAAGATGATGTCTTTTACCTGCAAAATGACGGGACTCCCCAAGAACGGCAGATCGCGGTTGGATTTCCTATTATCCAAGCCCAAGATAATCTCCCTAAGCATAAACAAGTCGGGCTCTGCGCGACTCCATTTGCTCAATAAGACCCAAAAGACGGGGATCACCTCTCAAATCTTCATCAACGTGTCCTTGGAAGACGTACATGTGCAGCAAACAAAAGCCAAATGCCCTCCTCCTGGCAACATGGGAAACAGTAGGGTCGGCCCTGTTAATGAATCGGTCTACAAAGTCCAACATTCTCACGCCTTTCGGGGTAACTAAGCGATCCACCTTAAGCCTAGTCAGTCCAAGCAAGTCTCTGAATTTGCTCTTATACCCTTGTGAAGTGGAAGGAATGGCGGGTAAATGTTCGGGGTCCCACCCACCAATAGCGGCAATTTCTTCGGGAAACGGGCAAATATCGCCTCCCGGGAACGCGAAAACATGATAATTCGGGTCCCAATAGTCAAGGCAAGCATCCAAGAACGGTTTTATTACCTTAATGAGTTTCAAACTCAATAAAGACCCAAGGTTATAAGCACCCATGTCGTGCTTCTCCATATTCGAAAACTCGTTGGTCCATTCCTTCAGACGGATCTCCAAAGTATTCATGATGACAATTTTCTCTTGAAGATTTATTTTGAGAGTTTTATGTGAATAGACGAAGAAGAGACGGAAGGATTGTGTAAATTAACGCCCCGTCGACGCTTCTATTTATACTAATTCTTTGTTTCCAAAAATCCGCCGAACGGACCGGCAGGAACAGGCGCGGCGCCTTCTTTGCGCCTCTTCAAAGGGACGCAGCTCATGCTGCGCCTCTTCCCAGGCTCACTTTCTGTGATTTCCGCGTTTGGATCTTTCCTAATTCTATAACGAATAATTTCCTATTCTTACGGGATTTTATTTTGGTAAATACGAGCAGTTTACCATGTTTCAAGTTTCCTATTTTCGCGGGCACGCATTTCGAGGCGACATCGACACCTTCACCATTTCATGACACTCAAACTTTTTATTCTTAGGAAATGAATTTCATTTTTTTATTTTTTAGGAAGTAAATTTCATTTTGGGAAAATAATTTTCTTTTGTTTTCATTTCAACATTTCATTTCGCACTTACTGATTTCTCTTTTTGTTTTTTAGGGGTAACCCTCCCTACCGTCCGGTCATTTCCGGCAAATTTTTTGCTTTTCTTTGTGCTCTTTTGAGTCTCATTTTGCGCTGATTAAAGGCCTTATGTATATAAAATGTATGTTTTGCGTAATTTCCATGTAAATTTCGGCGGACATGACGGCGTAAACCGTTGTCTACCAAACTGTTCAAGAACTAACTGCGGGTAAAAGCAACACAACCCAGCAGCAAAGGCACTCGGGCTACCATATATACACCAGACAGAGCAACTGTACAAGCAAACCGGGGCTTTCGCCCGAACAAAGTCCAAAAGTCCAAGCAACCGGGGCTTGCGCCCCAAACAAAGTCAAAAATGTTCAAATCAAATGTCCAAAATGTACAAGTCTACAAAACTACACAAAACTACTGCTGGGCGCCCTCGAACTCAGCAACTCTTGCCGCAAGAACGGCATTCTCGGCATCCCGAACCTCGAGCTCCCTCAACAAGCGAGACGTCTCCTCCGGATGGGCCAACTCTCGCTCCGGCTCGCGGTCACCCCGTAAACAAGAAATTGGCTCAAGTCAATCGGTTCAAGCAAAATTGAAAATAAAAAAAAATCAAAATCAAAAGTCAAATAAGGTTCATACCTGACGACCTCGATCACCGACGAGTGCCTCGATGGCGGTAGCTCGTAGCCGGTTGGCCACCCTCCATAGTGCCACGAACCGAGACGGCGCGACCTGCATTTCAAAAGGAATTCTCAGCAAATTGAACAAGTTCAATCAAATGTGTTCTTACACAAAAGGCATACAAGCTGGAGGCTTACCCTCGAATCGGATCGCCAATCATCTAAGCCAAGCATCCGTCACGGCTACGTCAAAGTCACGCAACTCGGAGATCGTCGTCCTCCCGGTCGCGTCAGTGTACTCAAGGGTCTCGGGGTACTGCGGAGGCTCGATGCCCGCCGCCTCGACCTCTGCGCAAAGACGAATAGCTCTCGTTAATCGATGATCTTTCGTCGCAATTCTCGAAATCAAATCAAGAAAAAGTAAAAGATACTCACCACTACCGGCCGACGCCATGACCTCCCGTAAAGGAACGCCGAGTAGTCCTCGCCGAGGGGAGAAGAAGGTCGTCGCCGGCGGCACCGCCAAGTCCGCCTCCCTCTCGGCATCGGAAGGCTCCCGAACATTGTCAGGAGGATCGATGGGGATCGTCAAGACATCACAAGAGCACTGACGAGCCAACCGCTCGCCCAAGTACCACACGGGACCCATCGACGTCCACAACAACAACGACCTACTCGGGCTCCTAGGTCGAAGGACCTCGGCGACAAAAGGAGGCGCTCCAGCGTACTCCGCCCAAGGTCCTGGGCACCCCCGCAACAATATAAAGACAAAAAAATCATTCCTATGATCAATTAAAAGCAAAGGATAAGAAATATAAATACAAATGGGATACACACGCTACTCGGTGAAGGGCATTCACGTCCGCCGGTAGACATTGTGAGAAGAACGGTTGCTCTTCGTCCGGCACATGACCCAATCCCTCACCACGGGATAGGCCCTCTCCAGTGACTCCGTCCTCTTGGGCGCGAGACTCGGGAAGTAAGAGTACACCCACGCTTGTAAAACAGAATAATCAATGATGATCTTTCGTGATTTAATAAAGAAAGGAATTTACTTTGGTCTAAAGGAAGGTTCATACCTCCAACGGTAGTCCGGGTCCGATGGCGCCGGAAGAAGTCCCCTTCTCCATCAACTCCGGACGAACCATGGCCCTCATGAAGCGGATGAGGACCGCAAAACCAGTGATGACCGGTCCGGCGCCCTAGGGAACTCGGGTCGAAAGGAAGGGAAGAAGCTTCGTCGATAGCCTCTCGCCCTTGTCTCTGAGGTAAATCGAAGGCAGGGAACCACCAAAGCCATAGACGAGCCCTCTTCTCATTTTGTACAAGGAGGAGGAGCTGTCTCCCTCCCATCGATCGTCACCCGCGCCGGGGTCTTCCCCGCAAAGTAGTCTCGGATGTAGGTGCGGGTACCAAACCCGAAGATCGCAACGACCTTCGGCGAAAAGTTCCGGCCGATCAATCTCCTCGCCTCGGACGAATCCGCCCTCATAGCGAGTCTCGGCCACACCACCTCCTCGGTCCCACACGGCGGACGGAAATCATGCCGTAATCCTCCAAAGTGACTCCCACCTCACCAAAAGGCAGGTGAAACGTGGAAGTCGTATCCCGAAATCGATCCAAGAAAGCGCGGACCAGGCTAAGGTTAGCCCGCAACTTCCTCTTCACGATATCCCTCCGGACCTGAACCAGAGGACCAAACGCTCCACGCTCGATCATGGCCCTCTCCTCCGCCGACGGTTTGCTCGTAGTGCTCCATGTTGTCGTGTAACCCGAGAACGACCTGATGTTCCCGGCCTCCTATTATGATTTGAAACAAAGCTATCTTTAGTTTTGAATGAAATTTGAAAGAGATTCGGACGAAAAGAATGAAAGAGAATAGGTAATGAGTAGTGAATTCTTATTTACCAAGCTCTTCACCGTCTGTCGGACAGGTGACCCTCCGCACCCACACAAGGTGCCTACTCTCCCGGTCTCGGCCCACGCAGAGCTCCTCTCGGTGACGGCCTCCTCGCCCGACGTTGGCCCGTCTCGGGGCCTCCTCCTCCTCGACGGCCTCCTCCTCGTGAGTCTCGTCTCCGGCAGACCATCACCACGGTGAAGGCTGCTCTAAAGCCTCCTCAACAACAGCAGTGTCTATCTCCATGGGAGCTCTCCCAGAAGTAGAAGCCTCATCACCTGCAACATTAAAGTAAATTCAGGCCGCGTCATACGACGACAAGCCTTTGTTAAGGGATTTTCGAGCCTTCAAAGCTCAAAGCTGCTCCTCTCGTGCCATCCTTGGCCACGTTCCCACCAACCCAATCACTCATGTGATAAATTGGGTCAAGTCAAGTCCAATTCAAAGCCTAGTTCCGGGTTCGAGTCGAAAATTCGGCAGCATTTCGTTATAACGGCGATTATGCCCTAGAAAGGTGTCCTGAAAAAGTTGTCACAAACCAAAATTCCGAGATGGTAGGAAGTTTACCCATCATCCAAGGATCCCAAATATCAAATTTCATCGCCAATGGGCAATCCTAAGGCTATTTTCGAAGCAATTTACGGTTAAACAAAAACCGTCTCAAAATTCATTCAAAGGCTCAAAACTCGATGAAAACTCGAAATAAATACATGGTTATGTTCCTAACATCACCTACTATCCATTTCTAGTGTCAATTTGGCAAGGCAAATCCATTTGGGGGAAAAGCCCCAAATTTTCGATCAAAAGGGTCGAAAACCCTAATGTTCGCGGCTCAAAATTCAACAAATGCGAGAAGATTAATGCAAGATTAAGGCACATACCTCGATTAGTCATGTTTAAAGCAAGCTTTTGAATCAAACCTTGGCGGAAATGGTGAAGATTTGAGAGAGGAATGAGTGAATTGTGTTTCGAAATAATGAACACAATCCCTTCTGATTTCGCGTTTTACGCGAGAAAAGCCAAATTGGGGAAAAGACGCGACGGGCGGCTGCGCCTCTTCCAAGAGACGCAGCTCTTGCTGCGCCTCTTCCTTGTGTTCCCTCCATACGGATTTTCAAAAATTCGTTATAAGTTCGTTATTTGTGGGCCCATCTTTGGTGCGCCTCTTCCTCGATGCTATTTTACTCTTTTGGCCCATTCGACGATTTTCTTTCGTTTCGCCCGCATTTTTTAGCCCGGCGGCCAATGTTGCATATTATTATTCATTTGTCCCAGTAGCAATATATTTTGCGATATTGCTCACTCAAGATTTCTTCCATGACGATCAAGATGTTCCTAGTCGTCAAAATATTTGTCCCAATGTGCGTATTTTGCACGATATTGCTCACTCCAGATTTCTCCCATGACGATCAAGATGTTCCTAGTCGTCAATATATTTCCCAACAAGAGTTCGCTTGAGACCAACGCAAGCAGATTCAACCTCAAGTTTTGCAAGAGTTCGCTTGAGGGCGACGCTTGAGCGGATTCCCAGTTTCTACCGACGTCCTGTCGCTTTCGATATTTATTCTTCACGGAGTTCGCCAAGGTGTCATTCTCTGGAAGCATCTCGAGAAAGAAGTTTCTTGAGAATCTGTGACCCCTAATGCCTTCGAGACACCAAGTTATCTTGAGATCAAAGAGTTTTTGCCGAAGCGTCTTGATTCCGTTTCACCGGGGGTATCTCGGGTATGGTCTCTTCTTATGGTGGCGAGCTTCCTTACGTAGTCTAATGGACTTTAAACGACCCTCCCCGGAAGTCGACAGACTCTAAAATGTTCCCGACGACGGGTCCTTGGCTCGGACCCCTTGAGCGCCTCGCGTCGCCATAGTCGTCGGTTGTAATCTTCGATTGACTGATGGCTATACTTTGACTTTCGCCTTGTCCAAGCCTCGGTCAAAGTGGGGGCTCTGTAGATACCTCATTTTTGCACCTCCCGCAAACCACCCGGTGATGATTGGGCCGCATGTTTGATACGCGGAACGATTTGTGACGGTTCGTAAGATTATCGTCAAGTGATTGCTCAAATATTAATGTCTACCTCTTAGTTGTCATCTACATCCCGATACGGTCATTTTGGCGATAATTAGAGTACATTCGGAGTCCGGGTCAAAAACCGTCTCCATTTTCGGATAACTGTTAAATCCGAGTCGGAATATTCGGAATGTTCCGGATGTTTCTATTCCATATTTCATAAATTTTATCTTTTGGCAAATAATATCCCGTAATATTCATAAGATAATCGAATTATTTCCGTCCTACCATAACTCAAACGCGGAAATCTTTCTTCAGCGAGGAGGAAACCTCACGGGGAATAGACGCGCGGCCAGTCTTTGCGCCTCTTCCAAGGGACGATGGCTGCTGCGCCTCTTCCCGTGCCCTTCTTTGCATATCTTACGTATCTTTTTCATATCTTTCCGAGATTCACTTCCAAAGAGTCTCCGAAACCCTATTCCTCCGTGTGATTAGTATAAATAGGAGCCTTCGTTCCTCATATTTCTCACGCGAGTGTCCGCCCTTCTCTTCTCCCTTTGCATTCTAGACTTTGTTCTTACTAATTGGCGCCTACGTGCTTGGACTTCCGACCACGTAAGCTCGGATCTTTCCGAGTACCAGCCTCTCCGTTGCATGACCGACCAATTTGACCAACTACACTCAATCAACTTTAATTAATCAATCGTTTTCCTCTTACGAGGGCACTCTCTTTGCATTCGCGTCGAGCATTCACTAGTCGATATCTTAGTTCATCTCGTTTCGTCAACATGTAAGTCCGAGGGTGTATAATCCCTATTTATTTCTTGTACTTTATTTTTCGTATCGCCATTGTAAGATTTATGTCGAAAACACCATTAAAACCGATTTCTAAAACCGTGCTTTAAAACTCTGTTTTTGTGGATTTCGAGAGGCAGACGTCGAGAAAAGACGCAAGAATGTTGCGCCTCTTCGAAGGAGCGCGAGTTCTGCTGCGCCTCTTCGTGAGGCCGCCGCAGATTCTGCTTCTTTTTCTTCTTCCTCGTCTCTCGTAATTCGCTTCTTTTTTATTTGTTATTTGTTCATCCGTTAAATCTTTGATATAATCGTCTTTGATAATTCACATGTATATTGTATCATATTATTCATCATCATTAGCATGTCTTAATCGTCATAAATCCGACTTAAATCCTAAATAATTCATATTTACGGGTTTTCGTCACTAAATTCAAACCCGGATTTTAGAGATTCAGTTTGTTCATATTGAGTTTACGGAATTCGTCATTGATATAGTTTTCATCTCGCTTATTCACATATTCGTTGTATATCCATTGCATCTAAGGTTAGTTAATTGATTTCAACAGAGGACTCATTAATGTTTTCGTCACAATCTCATGTAATTAATTCGTTTACATTCGTCCTATCCATGTTTATCGCTTTTATGACCATCATTCACATGTAATTAACCTGTTAATCACTTTCATCCGAATAAATATTATCAATCCATCATTAAATTCATCAATTCAAATTAACGATTTGCGTTCGGCTTCACAGCCGAACTCACCCTTGGAAACAGACGCAAAGAATCTGCTGCGCCTCTTCCAGGGCGATCTCTGCGCGCTGTTCCAGGATGATTTCGTCCCCGAACTCCGTTTCGCCTTGACGTAGTTTAACTAGTTTACATATTAATTAACTATTATTCGTATTATCACCTTCTCGTTACATTCGTAATTTATTCTTTTATTCTTTTTCTCAACTATCCGTTTTAAAGGTATTTTCGACATAAATCGCCTAAACCATTGTAATTATTGTAATTTTCATTATTGTATTTCTTTTGTTGTATTCCTTTCATTTGTATGCTTTCACATATGAATCGGCATTAAATCCTACTTCGACCCCAATTGTATGCTAATTACGTGTCAACCGACTTAGTCTAATCTTCACATGCTAGGATTAATCTATGGATGTTGCATTGCATGCATATAGCCGACGATATATCAAGTACGAATAACTTCCCTAATCATTAGTAGAGTCCGCTATCGAGGCGGGCGGGATTAGGTGTTCGATCAAAAGAGCTTCCTAATACGTACCCTCACCCCTTACTCCGGATCTCCGTGAGCACCCGTGTTCATTGGCATCCACGAGAGTCATTCTAGACATAGAATGCTAAGGGTAACGATTGCTTAGTGTTCATGTCACTACTTTGTGTCTTGACATGACACGAGGTATTCGAACGGTTCCAATTTCCCATAAAAATTGGTGGCGACTCCATACAAAATGCAAACGCTTGTTTCGTTTCTCACCAAGCGCCCCGTGGGCGGCCCTTTGTCCACACATATAATTAACAAGTTAATTAGTTCACTATTAGAGGAGTCTAATAATAGGTATATGAACCTAACAAGTGGTATCGGAGCATAAGGATGTTGCATGCATAATCGGTTATTGTTTTTTCCGAGTTAAAAGGTTAACATATAAAACTAAAAAATTTGTGATTTATAAATATAAGCCACGAAATCACCATGCATGTTATATATTCTTGTCCTAAAATATTTTTAGGTCATTTTTATGATTTATGGAAATTTTGTAACACCCCCATACTCCAAGTGCCTTACCAGGACCACTCAGGTATAAGGATGCCACCATCTCGGTTACCCGAGTCAATGATAATCAAGTAGACAATAACGAAACAACATTTAAATAGTAATACTTTAGCGAAAGGTTACAATCCAAAACCAAAACCAAAATACGAATACAAGTTCTCAAACCAACTGTCTAGCAGACTAATGAAATGTTTATTAAACTACTAAGCTACAACGGAAGACTTCTATCATCAGACGGTGGCATATCCCAGCTATCCTAGTAACTCGACTCATACCGCTCAATAACCGCTCACTATCCCCAAATGGATCACCACAATTTTTAAAACATTAAACGGGGTCAGTACTAATCACACAATTTATATAAACCAACAACACAAGTAAAACAAACGACTCAATCATCACAGATATTCTCCGAACTCCAAACCCAACTCCACAATCCCGACTACACACTAAAGTGTGTAGCCCCGCCGAGTGCCCATCGCAACAGTCACTCCTCGCCGCCCGGTGGGGTACCGCAACCTTTCCCACCTAAGCCCCGCTCATCTCCATCGAGCGATAAACCCAAATCCATTAATGTGCACATCCCTTCGGTGGCGGGTTCCACAGAAGGCGAATCATGGGCGTGAAGCCACTCCCGCAAGTGACTCCACTCAGCCGGGGGCGCACCCCGAAGAACACAGACAAATACAAACAATCAAAACTACTATCAACAACCAAATCCAGCAATCGTCACAATACGAGTATGATAATATTCAACAACCACAAAACAACACAACACATTATGGGACTAATCTTTGAGTAGGGAAACCCTACCGTAAAGCACAACACAATCAGACGATCTCACAGGTGATATCAAAACGCTTCCTCTACGAATCCTCCTCCTAACATACAAACATATAATCACTACCAATCACAAAATACAACAAAACCCCAATTCCCAATATTAGGGTTTAACCAACTTTAAGGAAATACTATAAAAATGGTACGTAGATCTTACCCTCGACGCAAGGATCACAACGGTACAAAGAAAGGTAAAATCCGACCTTCCAAGCTCCGGGATTTGCCAACAATGCGATTGATGCGAAGAACGTAGTTTGATTTCTCTTTTGAAAGTAATTAGGTTTTAAAAGTGTTTAAAGAAAAGTGACGGAAGTTATTATATACTTAATCGCATTATTAACAAAACCCGACAAATCATCCCCGTAAACCAGGCTACTCGATCGAGTAGGCCGAGGTACTCGATCGAGTGCCCCCTTACTCGATCGAGTATCTACGTTACTCGATCGAGTACCCAACAGGTCAGAAACTATTTATAAGATGTAACACACCCTTACTGCGGCCTACTCGATAGAGTACCCAGAGACTCACAAATCCGTAGTATTACAGTCTTCCCTTCTTAAAAAGAACTTCGTCCCCGAAGTTCAAACCACAACAAAACAAAGACACACTACAACACTTCCGACTCCACAACCAAAACATGGCGAGCATAAAACATGTTACTAACCCAAACTCAACCCGACTCAACGACAACAACCATACCGACACAACATAAAAAGGGAATAAAAACTCTTAAAAACTCTTTGCGATCATCTCTTACCCCCCTAAAAGAAACAAGGTTAAGTCCCCGTAACCATACATACCTGATCAAAAAGGAAAGGGTAACGCTCTCTCATGGCCTCCTCTGCCTCCCATGTAGCTTCCTCGAGTCTCGTGGTTAGACTAAAGGATCTTAAGCAAAACTGTCTCACCACTCCTAGTCTTCCTAACCTTAGGTCAAGAATCGCTTAGGTACCTCAAGATATGATAGAGACTCATCTAGCTCTAAGCTCTCTGCCTCTAACACATGTGATGGGTCACTCACATACTTCTGCACCGGTGAGATACATGAAACACATTATGCACTCTCTCTAACGCATTTGGTAAAGCCGGACGATATGCAACCTCTCCAACCCGTTCTAAGATCTCATAAGGTCCGATGAACTTCGACTCGGCTTGCCCTTCTTCCCAAATCTCATAACCCCACGAATAGGAGACACTTTCAGAAGAACCTTATCCCCAACCTGAAACTCTATATCCGGTGATGTATATCTGCATAACTCTTTTGCCTATCCGAGCTGCTCTCATCCGTTCCCGATCATCTTAACTGTTCAACCATCTCATGTACCATCTCTGGTCCTAGAACTACGCCTCAAGACTTTGTCGTCCCAACAAATCGGACTCCTACATCTGCTCCCATACAAAGCCTCAAACGGTGCCATGCCAATACTAGTGTGATAGCTGTTGTTGTAAGAAAACTCTATCAAGTCCAACCTCTGTTCCCACCTACCACCAAAATCCATCACACAAGCTCGTAACATATCCTCCAGAGTCTTGATCGTTCTCTCGTCGACCGTCTGTCGCAGGATGAAATCTTTGTACTCATCTTCAAAGTTGTTCCCAAAGATTCTGCAACTCTTTCCAAAACCTTGAGATAAACCTCGCATCTCTGTCGGACACTATGTCCTTAGGGACTCCATGTAACTTGAGCACATTCTTTCGATAAGCCATAGCTAATTGTGCTTTAGTCCATGTATCTTTCATTGGCACAAAGTGAGCTGACTTGGTCAATCGATCCACTATTACCCATATCATGTTGTTACCCTGTTGACTCTTTGGCAAACCCACGATAAAATCCATAAAAATCGATTCCCACTTCCACTCAGGTACCTCTAAAGACGGGATCTTACCTTGTGGTCGTCATTGTTCCCCTTTAACTCTCTGGCATGTCAAACAACGGGCCACAAACTGTTGTTTCTTGTACGGTTTGTCACCACTGGATGTACTAAATATGGTGTACAATGTGCCTCTGTCATGATAGTCTTTTTCAGCTCCTCATCATTAGGGACACACCACCTACCATCGAACCTCAAACTACCATCTCGTATGAATAGAGAATCGAGACACTTTGTCCCTTTCTCTACTCCAGCTCTCCACTCAACCATCTTAGGATCTAACGCTTGTTTACCTCGAATATCATCATAAAGATCAGTGTCTTGTCAAATCTCCCACAAGCATCCCCTCTCGCATCATATGTATCCCAAACTTTCCCACCTCATCTCTCAACCTCATCAAAGATAGAGCCGTACACAAAGAATGTACACTCTTCCTACTCAAAGCATCTGTAACAACATTGGCTTTCCCTTCATGGTAGATAATATCCATGTCATAATCGCTAATCAGCTCCATCCACCTCCTCTGTCTCATGTTCAACTCCTTTTGAGTGAAGATGTACTTGAGACTCTTGTAATCCGAAAATACCTTAGAGGTCGCCCCATAAAGGTAATGTCTCCAAATCTTGAGTGCAAACACCACTGCACCTAACTCTAGATCATGTGTAGGGTAGTTCTCCTCATACGGCTTCAATTGCCTAGAAGCATAGGCAATCACCTTACCGTTCTGCATCAACACACATCCCAACCCATTCTTTGAGGCATCCGTATAAACCTCAAAGTTCTCGATCCCTTGTGCAATGCTAAGATAGGAGTTGTGGTCAAATGCTCCTTTAATGTTTGGAACGCCGTCTCACAACTCTCATCCCAACGAAACTGTTCTCTTTCCTCATCAAAGCTGTCATAGGTCAAGCTATCTTGGAGAAATCTTTCACGAACCGTCTGTAGTATCCAGCTAAACCCAAGAAACTCCCGATCTCAGCAACATTCTTTGGCGCTTCCCACTTTGTCACTGCCTCAATCTTTGTCGGATCTGACTACTACTCCCTCCTTAGAGATCACATGCCCCGGAAAAGCAACTTTCTCTAACCAGAACTCACACTTGGACAGCTTAGCATATAACGCATGCTCCCTCAAAGTCTGCAACACAATCCTCAGATGCTCCTCATACTCCTCCTTAGTCTTGGAGTAGACTAAGATGTCATCGATAAACACCACCACAAACTTATCCAAAAACTATCTGAAGATTCTGTTCATCAAGTCCATAAACACATCTGGTGCATTAGATAACCCAAACGGCATCACCACGTACTCATAATGACCATACCTCGACGTGAAAGTTGTCTTTGGTATGTCCACCTCTCTAATCTTCACCTGATGGTACCCCGACCTCAAATCAATCTTGGAAAAGACTGATGCGCCACTCAACCGATCAAACAAGTCATCTATCCTTGGCAAAGGATACTTGTTCTTCACCGTCACTCGGTTCAACTCTCTGTAATCTATGCACAACCTCAAACTCCCATCTTTCTTCTTCACAAAAAATCTGGTGCTCCTCACGGCGATACACTATATCTAATGTATCCCTTCTCTATCAGATCATTTAACTGTTTCCTGAGCTCCTCCATCTCTTTAGGACCCATCCGGTACGGTGCCTTAGAGATTGGCCCCATCCCGGTTTCAACTCAACCGTGAAATCTATCTCCCTCTTCGGTGGCAACCCGGAATCTCCTCTCGGAAAGACATCTCGCAAACTCTCCCACCACTGGTATCCGATCAACTGTCGGACTCTCTATCCAGTCATCTCTCACATGGCATAAGATCAAAGGGCATCCCTTCCTCAGATAAGACTTCAAGGTGACAGTTGCAATCAACTTAACTTTGGGTTTGACCACAAACCCACGATAAGACACACTAACACCCTTAGGACCTCTCAAAGACACTTTCTTTTGATGACAGTCTATCTTAGCTTTATACTTTCCCAACCAATCCATCCCGACTATCATCTCAAAACCGTCAAAAGGAAACTCTAGCAAGTCTACGGGTAGATCAACTTGCCCAACTATCATAGACACATCTCTATACAACCTCCCACATGATACAGACTCACCCGAAGGTATAAAAACTTTCTCACTTACATACTCATATACCCTCAAACCCAACCGTTTAACATGACTCGAAGATACAAACGACTGAGACGCCCCGAATCAAACAAAACAAAGGTATGAATACCGTTAACAAGAAAAGTACCAGTGATAACATGTGCATCATCCTCGCTACTTTCTTGTCCATCATGAACGACTTTCCATTGGTCTTCCGTCCACCTCCCCGGACAAGATCTTGGTGATGTGGCCGGCTTAGCACTCGACCCACGATTGTTGTTGTTGTTCGTAGTTGGTTTTCGATAGGAATTACCGCCATTGCGGTTACCTCCACCCCGATAGCTCGACTTCCCGGTTAGACCATGACCCAGGCACGGTCTATTACTCGCATAACTCGTGTAGGTCCCCGAGAATAGCTCCCCGAGCCGATCCTGAAAAGCTCCCGGTACACTCGTGCACTCATGTCTCTTGTGGCCTACACCGCCATAACCAAAGCAGGTCATTCCCCAACTACCACTACTACTCACACGGCCACGCCCAAAGGAAGCCCCATAATCGAACCCTAACCCAAGAGAAAACCCTCTAGCTTGATTGTGGTTGCCTTTCTTGTGACTAGATTGGCCACCACCTTCACTCTCAGCCTTTCTTTTCTCAACACCCACTCTCTCCCGAGCCATCTCCACCAACCTCTCAGCTCTCCCAGCCCTCTCATAAGCTTACTTAACATCATTAAGGACTCCCACAGGTAGCTTATCCATGATCTTAGGGGTCAACCACCTCTCAAACCTCAGCGCCAAGTTCTCCTCACTCAAACCCATATCCTCAAAGATACCTAGACTTCTCATTAAACGCTTGTAGTACTCAAAGAATCGACATATCGGATGTTATCTTAAACCCATCAAACTCCTCTCTCGCCTTACTCCTCACATGTTCCGGTGCAAACTCTTTCCTCATAGCCCTCCGAAACTCTTCCCAAGGTTATGTGAATTTTGGCGGAAGCGGAAGACATTTTTGTAGGGTTGTTTTTGTGTTTTGAAATAAAGGGGATATTTGTTTCAAGATCAATGAAGACCTCGAAAACAATGGGATATTTGTCGTAGCTAGACCTATAGCTACGCCAATGGGTCAATTGTTTGATACTCGTCAAACAATCCGACTTAAACTTAGGATCACGTCCTTCGTTCAAGCAAGGTGCGAAATCGCGTTTCGACCTCTTAAGCCAAATCACTCGTGTAACAACACAAGAAGACAAGACAAGTTTTAGAGAATACTCTCAAGTTTTTACTTCAAAATTGGATGATGAACAAATGAGGACTACAAGCCTTTATATAGGCCGAAATTCCTTGGTGCCCAAGGCTAGCCTTTAATGCTTTGTGGTGAGTTCTAGGCTATGTGGAAGAACTAGGTAAGACTAAGCCAAAAACTAGGTAAGACTTTTGTAAAAAACTAGGCTATGACAAAAACTAGGTGAGCTTTATTCAATGCATTTGGACTAGCCCATTTTCGAGGTTCATCCTTGCTCCACATGGTTCTCCTTGCTCCTCACGGTTCTCCACACGGTTCTTCCCGTCCCATTGGCGGGTGATCATGCACTTTTCTCGACTCTTATTCGAACCGATCCATGCTTGGTGACTCGGGTTGTCTTGGTTGCTTGTTTTTCGAGAATTATTTCATTAAAGGTGATTCGTATTCACATCACAAGGTATAGCAGGTAAGCCCTGGTTCGCATACATCTCCCTAGCATTCACCTTCACCTTATCCCACCACTCGCTTGTTGCTTCCCTCGGGTAGAACGCAGCTTGTTCTACTCTCATCTCATCGGGACGGTGAACCGGGTCTAGCATGTTCTCCATCTCACGATGCCGGTTGTCAAGAAGGTTTGGTTCCCCGGTCCCCTTGTACTCTTTTCGGTTAAACCTCGCTATATAAAGGCTGATCTTAGAGTGATCAACCTCCTTGTCCTTTCCACTTTCTTTAATGCCTCTGTAAGAGCATCCTGATGCTCCAACATCTTAACGATATCATCTATGTTCATGGTCTCAGCTCTCGCATACAAAGCGTTTCTCTTGGGCGGCATCTTGAAACTATATAAGAAAGGTTAGACATAAACATACGCACTAAAACCTCAAAACACGAAAGCGGACTGCCTAGGACACACTCGATCGAGTGCCTAAACATACTCGATCGAGTAGCGGCTACTCGATCGAGTGCCCACCATACTCGATCGAGTGCCCCGACATTAGACCCCAAAAAGACCTTCTGATCTCTAACATACTCGACCGAGTAGCCAGGCTACTCGATCGAGTGACCCCTACTCGATCGAGTGCCCTATGTACTCGATCGAGTACCCAAAAAAACGATTCTGGTTATAAAAATGTCAAACACCCACTCGATCGAGTCAGACCCACTCGATCGAGTATCTCACCTACTCGATGGAGTACCCCCTTACTCGATCGAGTCATGCCGACTCGTTTATACTACCCGCATGTTATCTCACATATCCCAACATATTCTATGCAACTTTATAAACTCGACATATAATATAGTTAAGCATGCAATTCTACCAAGCTTTTCATATGATCAACAAAACAACTATATCATATTATCAAACGCCACATAGTAAACATCCAACATGCTTCTTGTTCAAACAACGGTTCTATATATTTCACCAACCTTTCATGCACAAACTCAACCTTCTACTCCAAACATCCAACAATTACAAAGTATACATCACCACATTCACATACCAACTAACAAACATCACATACGACCTTGACATATATCCCCCCCCATGTGACCGGTTCAAAATTGTAGGGCGAGTTCGCGACTTTAGGACGTCTCTCAAGCCTTTGCATTAGCTCCTACAACCTTTACCCCAGGTTCATTTTAATTGACTCCCTATATTCATTAGATTCATTGGTTACAGGTTTCAGGATCGTCGCTCTGATACCATTTTGCAACACCCCCATACTCCAAGTGTCTTACCAGGACCACTCAGGTATAAAGATGCCACCATCACGGTTACCCGAGACAATGATAATCAAGTAGACAATAACGAAACAACATTTAAATAGTAATACTTTAGCGAAAGGTTACAATCCAAAACCAAAACCAAAATACGAATACAAGTTCTTAAACCAACTGTCTAGCAACTAACTGAAATGTTTATTAAACTACTAAGCTACAGCGGAAGACTTCTATCATCAGACGGTGGCACATCCCGGCTATCCCAAAGAACTCGACTCATACTGCTCAATAACTGCTCACCATCCCCGAATGGATCACCACGATTTTAAAACATTAAACGGGTCGACTAATCACAAAATTTATATAAACCAATAACACAAGTAAAATAAACAGCTCAATCATCACAGATATTCTCCGAACTCCAAACCCAACTCCACAATCCTAACGACACACTAAAGTGTGTAGCCCCGCGTGAGTGCCCATCGCAACAGTCACTCCTCGCCGCCGATGGGGGACCGCAGCCGTTCCCACCTAAGCCCCGCTCATCTCCATCGAACGATAAACCCAAATCCATTAATGTGCAAATCCCTTATGTGGCGGGTTCCACAGAAGGCGAATCATAGGCATGAAGCCACTCTCGCAAGTGACTCCACTCACCAGGGGACACACCCCAAAGAACACGGACAGATACAAACAATCACAACTACTATCAAGCAACCAAATTCAAAGAATCGTCACAATACGAGTATGATAATATTCAACAACCACAAAACACCACAACACATTATGGGACTAATGCGAGTAGGAAACCCTACCGGAAAGCACAACACAATTAGACGATCTCACGGTGATATCAAAACGCTTCCTCTACGAATCCTCCTCCTAACATACAAACATATAATCACTACCAATCACAAAATTCAACAAAACCCCCAATTCCCAATATTAGGGTTTAACCAACTTTAACGAAATACTATAAAATCGGTACGTAGATCTTACCCTCGACGCAAGGATCACAACGGTACAAAGAAAGGTAAAATCCGACCTTCCAAGCTCCAGGATTTGCCAACAATGCGATTGATGCGAAGAACGTAGTTTGATTTCTCTTTTTGAAAGTAATTAGGTTTTAAAAGTGTTTAAAGAAAAGTGACGGAAGTTATTATATACTTATTCGCATTATTAACAAAACCCGACAAATCATCCCCCGTAAACCGGCTACTCGATCGACTAGGCCGAGGTACTCGATCGAGTGCCCCCTTACTCGATCGAGTATCTACGTTACTCGATCGAGTACCCAACAGTCGAGAAACTATTTATAAGACGCAACACACCCTTACTCGACAGAGTAAGGCCTACTCGATAGAGTACCCAGAGACTCACAAATCCGTAGTATTACAAATTTATTGCTCATTTTAATAATTTTTGGTCATTTTATTACATTTTTATGACTAAAATGGGAATTAAAACGCTAAAAATAGTTAAACTAAGTTTCTGACCTTGGAAATTTTATATGACCTCACATGCATATTTTACAAGTTGTGTGTAAAAAACCGAGTTAATTTGATTAATATTGCATGGTTTACGAGAGATAGAGTGGGAGTAGATTGAATCGTCACAAACATCTCTTATAGTTGAAATGTTACTTTGTGAAAGTAATAGAATTATAGAGTGGGAGTTGGTATTGAACTATAGTCTATGAAGATAGTATGAGAGCATAGTTCAGTGGGAGTTTATCGCACATATCTTATTGTTCAAAAATATTATTTTGTGAAAGTGATAGTATCATGACCTTATTACATACGAGCGAAGCATTACAATCCAAAAATTGTTACTCAAGAGTAGATTTACTTTAAGGCGCGGGTCTCCTCAAAAGTAAATAGAGCTCAAGAGTACACAAATGCATAAGATTTACATAAAGATGTTGATCAGATATATTGTGTTAGGACTTGCCACATTTCATTTTAATGAAAAATGGCAAATAAAATTCGCTTTTCTAAAATGGGAATTTAGAGAAGGAAGTGTTTGAAACACAAAATCTTAGATGAAGATCTAAGAATCCTATCATATTATGCGTAGCTTTCTTAAGTGATTTTAAGCAAGCATTAAAGGATTATACTTTTCGTTCATGTGATTATAGTGAATTGTTTCATTCACATGATTGAAGAATCATGATATACATGAAGTTAAGTGGGAGCTAGAATTGTTTCTCCATGTCTTATATGTTGATAACATATTACTTATTGAGAATAATGTACCAATTCTCTCTTCGGCAAGAGTGATTGGGAGACTAGGAAAAGGTGCAATATACTTTAGATTACCGAATCTATGTGAGAGTATATTGGCATAGAGTTGAGAGTATTATGAGGGTAAGATATTTCACATCTGTTGTACAACAACAAAGTCAAATAGGCTATTCATGTTGGAAGTAGAATTACTATGATGGAGTCATAATCATTCACTGAACCTATTAAGTTGTTGATCACATGAAATCAAATTCTAATGTTTCCGCCATTAGAATGATTATGTATGCCAACATACGCACGTGCCATGATGTGATATATTCTGAGAGCACAATAAGTCAATTAAAGGGATAATTCCCACATTATGGCTTGTGAAAGCCTTAAAGAACATCCTTGAGATTCTTGGGAAGAATTAAGGATTCGTTCACATGTTTGGATGACAAACTAAGTTAGGTGTTGAAGTGTTGCACAAACTTTAGTTTCCAAACTCAAAAGGGATTTGTTGAAATCCTAGGGTGACCTATTGACTAAGGAGAAAGAGACTAAGAAAGGTTCTTTAGTTTCGCGCATTGCAAATTCTACAAAATGATTCTAAGTAAATCGTGATTAATTCGTCAATGAAGGGATTAAGGGTGAATCCCTCTACAAATGACTCTATCACAAGTTATGTGATAAAAGTTGGAGCATCTTTCAAGTTAAAGAGCCCAAGTCTAGTAAGTAGTCTAGACAAATACTTAGATAAAATTCATGTCATTAGAGATGACATTGAATAGAAGGAAATAGCGATTGAAAAAGTTGGAATACATGGATATCGGGTATATCTACTTTCCAAGCTTTTATTGCATCTAAATTAGTGTTTATAATACACTAAAGATTATAAGATATGAAGTAGTGATCGTGTATTGACTATTCATATGCGATAATCACATTTATCGTTTGAGTTTTATTAAACTCACCCGCTACCTTGTCGTATCCGAAAGGGTTGTAGAGACAAATTGAACCCCATTAAAGTGAACTGGATTGACATGGAATTTGCCCCTAGTTACTTATATGAGGTGACGTCTCGAAGTGACTAGAGTGTGATGCGATTGATGGCAAGTTCAAGTGCCATAAAGTCATGTGGGATGACTAGTCGATCACATAGGCAGACTGTATGGGACAATCTGTCGGGCAATCGACAGCTTATAGAGTTCTGGTAATTCATAAAGTCTGGTCGTGGCAAGAGCTACTATAGTATTCTTATGAGTCAATTCTTTTGACTAGAGACTATTCGCCCAAGTTGGCACAACTTCGGATTAGCTTTGATTTATACTCTACGATTTCGTAAATGAGGTCAAACTGGGTATATTTTGGGTTATCCGGATTGTGGTGAACGAAGGGAATAGGGCGATAGGAATTGTCCACCCCTTGTCGGGTTGTTTGAAATCTCAAGGCCACTCGAGGAGTAGTTAAGCGGAAATACGTGGACACGCTCGGAAGGCATCTATGATAGATAATTCCGGTCAGACAGTTAATCTCCGGATCGAGAAAACCACTCAAGATATGATCAAATGTAAGTACGACCTACAAGACACCTTGCATTGAATGGGAGATTGTAATAGGACAAGAGAATTGGTGACGCACACTTGTCGAGGACAAGGGGGAGATTGTTGGGAAATGTGTCCTCAACAATAATGCGATCACATGATTTAAAATCATAATTAAATCTCATATAAAGAATACGTAAGGGATGATTCGATTATATAGTCAACTGATCAACATTAATCGGTAACGATTGGCTTGCTAGAGTTTGACGTTCTTGTCGTGGGACGGTGGTGGTCAGTTGATCCCTTAAGGTCACACCTAAAGGATGATGCCCTTATCTATAAAGTTAATTAATTGTATGTCGATACAAGTTGATTAATTCCTTAAAAATGAACAATTTATTTTTATGAGAGGAAATATGTATCTTATTATAATGTGATTAAATAAGATTATATTTAGTGGATTAATATGTTAATTCCCTAAATTATGTTGGGGTTTTATAAATGTTTCGAGGTAGAGGTAATTAGTTATTTACATTTACAAGAGGTTGTAAATTTAATTAACTAACCATTATGGGACCCATTATATATTGATATAATGATAATATATTACTCAATAAGTTGAGTGAATATATGTTTATTAATTTGACACATAATTGTTGTATGATCAAGTTAATATTTAATTATGTGAGATAATTAAACATAAGACTTATAAGCATTTGTGGGACAAATATTATAAGACAAAAATGGACCCATATACACTAAGTAAACCGTCCAAATGGTAGGATTGTTGAGTTGCTTTTGTTTTTGTCATTTTGTTGTTGGAAAGATTCTCCAACATATTATGGCATACCTACTCTACTACCTTAACATATAGATGATTGTGAAAGGCATTTTGAGAAGACCAGAATGCTCTTATTAAGAGCATGAGGCCGGAATCAAGAGGAAGAGAGAGGACATTTTTGTTCTTATTATTTTTCCACTCATTCTCTCACAAGATGCTTTACATGAAACCTCTCACATATTCATCTTCTTCTTGATCAAAACATGAGATTTTTTATTCAAATTATTCATAAAAGATTACTAATATTATTAGTGTAATATATGAGTATTAGTAATCAATTTTAAGGTAAACTACTAAATAAATATCTAGCAAATATTATTTAGTGGGGATAAGGGATAATCTTGGGTGCAATCAAGAGGAGTGACTTCTATACTTGAAGTCTTTAGAGGATCATCCTATTACTCATCATAGCTCAAGAACAAGTGAAGGTAGGAGACCTTACTTGTGCCCATAAAACCGAAATTAACAATGTAAGGGACATTGTTTTCTTATAAATGTTTCATTTTGTTATGCATGCACTAGATCTAAAGAACAAATAATTAAGAAGTTAATTAGTTCACTATTAGAGGAGTCTAATAATAGGTATATGAACCTAACATGACTATCGTATTACTTCTAATTAGTTAATTACTGATCAGAATTGATTAATTAGTTTTTTCATAAACTAGGATTATCACCGATAAGGGTTAAGACTAGTATAGGCCACGATAATTGAATAGAGATAATTTAATGATAGCGATTGCATGTTAAATTAGATCTAAAAGAAATATTGAATCGACTGATCATATGACTTTCAACAATATAAATTGCTCAATCAATGAATTAAAATTCTACCCTTTTATGACGACCTAGTGAACCCGATCCGTAGACTCTTTAATATTATTGTTATTCGTCCTTATTTACTTGCAATTAGTTGATTAGCATACAAACAATCAAATCCCCACAATTGGTTACTTTAAGACAGATTTAAATATAAACAAACTAGATAATCACCGCCTCCGTGTGGATTCGACCCTGACTTACCACTAGCTATTTTGTTAGTACTAAGCTAGGATTTATTTTGATTAAGGCAACGACTGAAAATAACCTTATCACCTACCGTCTTGTCACTCAACCTTGGCGTCCTTTAGACGCGTCCTGGATAGGGTTCTCTGGTAGCAATGAGTGGACCCGCGACTTTCTCTTTACCTTTATAAGCACGTGACGTCTTCACGGCGAGGGGAAGATGACACGGTAGCGGAATTAGATGTTAAAATTGAATCTTCTTGTTTCGCACTCGATCGAGCGGTTTCTTCACTCGATCAAGTGGTTTTATCTTGAGAATTACTCGATCGAGGCTTTTGAACCTCTCGATCGAGTTCTTGAATTTCAGGTTCTCTCGATCGAGTCCCTGAATCACTCGATCGAGTAACTTTTCTCTAAAGTGTTCGATCGAGAGGAACAAACTCCTCGATCGAAATCTGTTATTTGGGCATCTCTCGATCGAGTGGGAATTGTACTCGATCGAGCGATGAGGAGGAGCTAATTCACTCGATCGAAGAGATAATTCATTCGATCGAGTACCAGGACAATATTCAGCAGGGATATCGTCTGTAAGCTCTTCTAACTCATCATCGGGGTATCATCATTGTCACAACCCCATCTTCCGGCATTTTTGGTCCATCATAAGCAAGACCACTTCGAAGATTAATGGCATTGATCGGGTCGCACGAGGGTGGATGATTAACGGGTGTTGCGCGAGTGTTAATTGCACAACTTGCTCTCTTAATTCCACAATAGCGGTATTATCCTTGTTGCATTTCTCCCCAAGCTGTTGTGTTAAGTTCAAAACCAAGGATTTCAGTTCGGCTAACTCCCCATTTGTAGAAGAGGAATCGGTTGCGGCGTTGGTGTAGAAGGAGTAGAAGCACTCGTTGAGGTCAAGTCTTCATATAATTTGGAAAATGGAACTCCTTGCTTGAATTTTTTATTAGCAAGGACACGCTCTACACTTGCCATACAACCAATAGGGTCATGCCCCTCCATGCCGCATCTACCACATATTATCTCATGCTCAGTAATAGCACAAACTTGTGCATGCTCACCCATAGTCTCTATAATCTCCGGACTACCTAGACTTCCGCTAGGACTCTCCACTTCAACTACTACCAATTCGCTTACATTCCTACCTCCTCGAGGATTTCCATACTCAGCAACATGGATGGGCATCTCCTCAATAAGATGCCACCCTTTACTATCCTTAACATTCTTCCGAAATCTCCTTTTCCGCATTATCAAGAACAACCCTCCGGTCCGGATACAACCCATTGTAGAATGGGTGCATAAGAACCAGCGCTTAAAACCATGATGGGGCACGGAACGGATGAGCTTCTTGAACCTAGTCCAAGCTCCGTTCAAGTCTTCTTGAGGTAGTTTCTCAAATGCGTAATTTGAGCTCTCAACGCATTAATGCACTTTGTGGTGGAAAATATCGCCCGTAAAAGGCCAAGGCAAGGGAATTCCAGTCGGTTACACCGGCAGCTTTTCCCCTGTCTAAATCTCTCAACCATTCCGGGCATCATCGGTCAAAGAAAAGGGGAAAAGGACTCCCTTCACTATGTCTTGTGTCACCCCAGCAGCAAGAGGAATGGTGGAACAGTATTATGTAAACAATTCTATATGCTTGCACGGATCTTCTCCAGGTACCCCCCTTGAAGAGATTTCTCTCGACAGTTGTATGTAAGATGGGTGGATTCCAAAGGTTCTCGAGTCAGTAGTGGGTAACAGGAAACCTTTTGGAAGGGAATCCACCATTGGCTCTGAATGACTGGCTATATTCGGCATCCTAGCAGATAGAATTTACAGTGAAGTAGGTACGACAATGTTCTCTTCTAGAACAGATATCCTGCAAAACTAATCAAGAACTTGCAAAAATATAAGATAAGTCTCAAGGAATAAATTCCTTGAGACGAGAGACAAACTTAATAAAATCAACAAAATTATGCCACCTCCTCGGCAACGGCGCCAAAATTTGATACCGTCGTCAGGTACCAAAAATAAATACCTAGATACAACTAACAGAAGTTAGTGGCAAGTAGGGTCGATCTCCACAGGGAGATGGGAAAATGTCAGCTTAATTAAGTCCATTTAGATAACAGTTCTGGGAGTTTTAATTGTTTTTTCTAATCTAATGAGATTAAGAAAGAGAGGTAAGATAAAGGAATAAAGATTAAGCAAATAGAGAGAGAAAATAGCTAAGACAGTAGGTTCACCATGATTATTCAGTCAAGCAATCTAGGTCTCGGGTCAATGCAAGCAAGGTCTATGGGGCAGTGAATATCTCCTTCCGGTATCAACTCGCCCTAAAGCACAAATAGCTTAGCTTCCGCCCTCACTACGTGCCCTAATGTTCGCTACAAGTCTCACCCTTTCCAATCTTCGGATCCAGGTCAAGGTTTACCACGATTTAATGACTAATTGCGTTGACTCAATTAGACAGAAACAATTAATTGTAGCGATTAACAACATAAACTACACAAGCATTAAACCTAATAATTCGATTTACAATTCCTTCATAATCATGGATTCCCTAAGTCTTAGCAAAGGAAATTAGCTATGCATTATCATTGAATTAGCAATAATCATACATAAACAAGAGAAATTAAACATCGTAATAATGCAACGAAGAGATTGAATAAGAGCAATGGTAAATAAAGAAAGGGAAGAAATAAAGAGCAATAAAGGGATTAGGATTAAGAAATAAAAGAGAGTAGTGATACCGATTACAAGATTCAAATCCAGGCAATATTCTAGAGTAAGAGTATGAGAGAGTGTAGGGAGGAAGAGAGGAGTATCGTAATCTGAGGAATGATGAAGAAGTTGTAACAACACGTCCTACTTAGATTAATTAGATCCTAATTACAAAGCCCAACACGGAATAAGGCAAAAAATACGATTACAGGAGGAAACCTCTCGATCGAGTGGATTTAAACCACTCGATCGAGGACATAGCCAGCAATTCCTCTCGATCGAACAGAAAAATCACTCGATCGAGTACTTCTTATATCAGCCATCTCGATCAAGTATGAAAACAACTCGATCGAGTGAATCTTCAAAGGATTAAGCATTCGATTGACTGAAAAGTGATCGATCGAGCTATATTAGCACGTAGGACACCTTGACACCTTCCGAGATCAGCTCACGCGTCTTCAAAGTGATAGATTCCAAGCTCCAATTTCTTATTCTCCATAAATGCATGCAAATGAGACAAGTTTAGGCTCGATTTATCTTCTTTCCGGTCCGTACTTGCAATTTACACAAGACAAACCAAAGTAGACTATTCGAGGGTATTTGTAGCTAGATTTATAGGGAGAATAATCGCAAGTATGAGGCCGTGAGTTCCAAGTTGCCAACCAACTTCAACATGACGGATATCCCAAAATTCAAGGGGCATGAAAACCCTTTGAACCACATCCGTGCTTTCAAGGACTATATGTCTATCAAAGGCATCAAACCCGAGATGTTCTTAAGGATCTTTCCATCATCTCTTGACACCATCCCAAAGCAATGGTTCTACTCTCTAGAGCACAAGAAGATCGCTACTTGGAAAGACGCCGCGATCGAGTTTTCTAAGCAAGATGCGGATAACGCCGAGATCCAAGTTAACATGCGCACTTTAGAGGTTCTTACCCAAAATGACAAATAAGGTTTCACCGACTTCCTAAGTTGGTGGAGGAAGACTAGTACCCAACTAGTTGAACGCCCGGATGAGGCTACCCTTGTGGAGAAATTCGTGGACAACTTAAAGCCCATCTATGCCAATCATTTGAGGTACCAAAACATTAAAACTTTCAAGGACTTAACCGTACTAGGAACAAGGATCGAAGATGACATCCGTAAAGGGCTCTTGTCTAAAATGGTAGGTCGAGGATATCAAGGCTCAACAAGTCGTTCTTACGGCTCCACTAGCAAGACCGATGAAGTTAACCTCCTCGAGCCATCTAAGAAGAGTGCCCCACCAAGGAAATTTACAAATCTTGGGGACACTTACTCTAATGCTCTAAAAAGGCTAATGAAACAAGGCAAACTCCAACCCATAGGACCTACGCCCGAACCTGAAAAGAAGTCCAAGTTCGGGACGAGAACTCATCTGCGAATATCATAGGGTTAAGGGGCATGACACATAAAAATGCTACAAATTGAAAAATGTGATTCAAGACATGATAGAGGATGGTCGACTACCAATACCGCCGGGAGGTAAGCCCAACAACACTCAGAATCCTCTTGGAATTCTAGTGATCATAAGTGAAGAATCTACCTTAGATTGTTCACACCTCATTTTTCAAGTCGAAGACAAGATCCACGCGATCGAGAATGAAGGGTTCTACTCTACCATTTTGCCTACCATTGCCGACTTCATCGCATGGGCAAGAAGTGTGGATAGGCAAGTTTAGGAATTGGAAAATGTGGTGACAACTTTACATGACCCCAATGCGACACCCAAAGAACATGCGCCATTAATATTTTCTCAAAATGCCACTATGCAAGAAATAGTCGCCGTGGTTGATAAACTAGTCGACAAAGTCACACAATTAGAGGATGAGATCATGAGAATGAGGGAACTAGCTACAGTCAATGGAGTATGGGCCGATGACGATGAAGACGAGTATCTCATTGAACACTCCCTAGTCAAGGAAATAGTCTAAAATGGTGAAGACCAAGATGTGGACCACCTAACTCGTTCGGGGCGTCCATATCAAAGCACTACTCAAAATGGTACAACCAACGTTATCACACCAAATGATAATGAAGATGACTCTACTGATCATTTGCTCAAGCAATTACAGAAGACAAAGACTGATCTTTTAGTCTGGCAATTAGTAGCAAGCTCATTCCCACATCGCCAAGCTTTACTGCAAGCATTGGCCAAGCTAAATGTAGCACATAACTCCACATCCGACGAAGTAGTCAACTTGGTCTTCCAAGAATCACCGAAGCTAAGTAATCCTATTACTTTCTCAGACGAAGATTTGCCACCCTTTGGCGCTAGTCACAACTTGGCTCTTTACATCACCGTCATTTGCTTAAAGAAGAATGTGCCAATGACCTTGGTAGATGATGGCTCCGCGGTCAACGTCATACCCCTCAAAACGGCATACAAACTAGGCATGAAAGAGTCGGATTGGACCCCTACCAATCAAGGTGTTCGTGCATATGATGGTACACGACGAAAGGTCGTAGGACTCGTTAACCTAACCATAGCCATAGGGCCAATTGAGCGAAAGGTTAACTTCCAAATAGTGGACATTGAAGCTTCCTTCAACATATACTGGGAAGACCTTGGATTCACGCCTCCAAAGAGGTAACATCCACCCTTCACCAAAAGATCAAAATTCCACTAAACGGCAAAGTCGTGACGATCACTTCGTCGCCCATCAAGGAAATAATCGAAAAGAAGTCAAATAATCAACTCATTGCGGATCCAAGACATGAACTTCGGGGCTTTCAAAGCATAAGTGTCATAAAAAGCGAATTGGCACCCCTATACTACGATCCCTACTCCAACTTGGTGGTCAACCACATCGAAATCCCGGGGATACTTCCCTGGAATGCCTTTGAACCCTGTCCGAAGAAACACCTTCGCACCCTACAAGGAAGGCAACTAAAAAAGGATACCACTTGGCCTAGGATACAAACCTACTAAAGAGGAAGTTCTCGAGATGCTTGCTCAAGTTCAAAACCGTAAGTACGTAGGAGTCCAAATGCGACCCTATCTCCCTACCCTAAATGGATACTTTGTTAAGGAAGGAAGTCAAGAACTCTTTCACGGATTTCCCGAACCTTGGCATTATCTCGAAAGGAAGCTAGCCGGAATCGAGATCTTTCACGATTGCGACTTCATTCCTCTAGAAACGGTTCCTACCGTCAAAGCACCTCAAGCACCTTGCTTAGACAAACAAGTTGTTAGTCTACTATTTGGAGAAGATCGATTTGTTAGAGCGCAGGATGAGATCATTACCATGATACTTCAAGACAACCACTTCAACCCTACCGCGTTAATCACGGAAACAAACGCGAACCAGCAGAAAGGATGGAGAAAATCAATCAAGTGGACCAACAATCAAGGAAGACTCTTCAAGCTCACCCTTTGGAGAAGGAGAGATGTTCAAGGGAGAACCAGAAGACGATGAATTCGAGTCGAGTTAGAGTTGGAGTCTAGAGAAGTCGCTAAAGAGTCTCCTCCTGTCGTCATCCCCACTCCCTTTGTTTCTCCTAGCTTAGTCTCAAATAGTAACATTAGTTCGGAAAATGCCCCAACAACTGTCCCTTTACCGACGACCCACGGATCGGATGGCTTCTTTGTTTAAACTTTTCTCAAACTTTAATGAGTAAATCAGGTTCTGCTTACTCTGTGTGTTATCTTGAATGCAATTCTATTTACGATGATACCGAGGATGACCTGGACCGGACTCAATTGAGATACCTCTCTACGTAGCCAAGGAAATACTACAAGAAGGGGAAGGGGGAACCAGTAATAGAGAACACCGAACCCATCAATGTAGGAACCGAACTAGAACCCCAAGAACTTAGGATAGGGACTACCTTGAGCTCGCCAAAAGGGCCGGTTTCATAGACCTCCTAAACGAGTTCAAAGACGTTTTCGCTTGGTCCTACAAAGACATGCCAGGATCGACAGGGGGATATCGCCGAACATATAATCCCAATTGAGCCAGGTTTCAAGCCCGTGAAACATAAGCTTTGTCGAATGAGAACAGAGTGGGCTCTCAAGATCAAAGAAGAAGTCGATAAGCAATTCAAAGCCGGGTTCATCAAAGTTTCCGAGTACTTTGACTGGGTAGCCAACATAGTACTCGTACCCAAAAAGGATGGGAGAATCCGTGTTTGTGTTGATTTTAGAGACTTAAACAAAGCAAGTCCTAAAGATGACTATCCTCTACCACATATCGACATATTGGTGGACAATACCGTAGATCACGCGTTACTATCCTTCGTGGATGAGTACGCAGGTTATAACCAAATTAAGATGGCCATAGAAGACATGCACAAGACCGCCTTTGTCACTCAATGGGGAACCTATTGCTATACGGTTATGCCGTTTGGGTTAATCAACGTCGGAGCTACATATCAACGCACCGCAACTACACTCCTACATGACATGATGCACAAAGAAGTTGAGGTGTACGTAGACGACATGATTGTTAAGTCCAAGGATAGAGAGGGGCATATTGCGAACCTTCGCAAATTATTCTTAAGGCTACGAAAGTACAACATGAGGCTCAATCCTCAGAAATGCGCATACGGAATGACATCCGGCAAACTCTCGGGATACGTCGTTAGCCAACGAGGTATAGAAATAGACCCTTCCAAGATCAAAGCCTTGATCGAAATGCCACAACCTCAAACGGAGAAAGAAGTCAGAGGATTCTTGGGAAAAGTGCAATATATAAGTCGATTCATATCGAAACTCACCATGATCTGTGAACCTATCTTCAAAAAGCTCAAGAAAACAGATCATACCATGTGGGATGGTGTTTGTCGAAGGCATTTGACCGAATCAAGGAGATATTAGCTAAACCACCCATGCTCATGCCACCTCAACGAGATCAACCTCTTGGTTAATATCTCACAGTGACCGAAATAGCCATGGGCGCCATGCTAGCTCAAACCGTAGGAAAGGAGGAAAGGGCTATCTACTACCTTAGTAAGAAATTGTTGGAGTACGAGTGCAAATATTCACAACTCGAAAAGACATGCCTCGCTCTTGTGTGGGCAACGAAGAATCTACGACATTACATGCTTAGCTACTCCGTCAAAATATACTCCAAAATGGATCCAGTCAAATACCTCTTCGAGAAACCCGTCCTCAACGGACGATTAGCATGATGGACTTTGATGCTCTTAGAGTTCGATCTCAAATACGTGCCCCTGAAAGTTATAAAAGGGCGCGCCGTTGCCGAATTCTTTGCGGAAAACCCCATCAATGATGCAAAAACAATAGATACTTGGTCATTTCCAGACACGAGGATATACTCCAAACCGATGTAGACTCCCGGGACCTTTACTTCGATGGAGCATCAAACTTAAGAGGATTTGGAATAGGAGTGTTGCTCATTTATCCTGAAGGTGAGCATACACCGATCTCTGTCAAACTCGACTTCGAGGTGACAAATAATCTTTGCAGAATCTGAAGCTTGTCTCATTGGACTAAAGGCGCGATAGCTTAGGCATTAAAAACCTCCGAGTGCATGGGGATTCGTCCCCGATCATCAATCAAGTTACGGGATCTTGGAAAATCCGAAGCGAAAGCGTAGCACCTTATCAAGCCAGAATAGACCAAGTTGCCCAATTCTTTGATCACGTGACCTATCTACACCTACCTCGGGAAGAAAATCAATTTGCGAATGCTCTTGCAAAACTCGCATCTTTGATTAATATGCCAGATGACATGGTGGAAATGCCTTTGTGCATCGAACGATGATCGGAGCCAGCTTATGTCCACCAAATCACCGACGAAGAGGAAGTCACAGAGGAGCCTTGGTTCCAAGCAATCCTAAATTTTAAACTCAACGGTACCTATCCACCGGATATGGACAAAAGAGGACAACGCGCTATACGCCTACTAGCTTCCCAATACGTTCTCATGCAAGGAGAGTTATACAAAAGAACACCTCTTGGTGTAATCCTACGTTGCCTTGATCATTCACGGCGCGGAAAGTAATGGAAGAAGTTCATGATGGAGAATGCGGTCCTCACATGAGTGGGCCCATGATGGCAAAGAAAATCACACGTTTGGGGTACTATTGGACCACAATGGAATCCGATTGCATCAAATACGTAAGACATTGCCACAATTGCCAAATCTTTGGGAATGTACAACATGTCCCTCCTTCATTGCTCTATACAATGACATCTCCTTGGCCATTTTCTGCTGGGAATTGATATAATCGGGAAGATAACTCCGGTAGGAACGGGGAGGTAACTGTTTCATATTGGTGGCAATTGACTATTTCACCAAATGGGTAGAAGGCTTCCTACACTAGTCTCACAGCTAAAAACGTGGCAAAGTTCATACAGAACAACATCATCTGCCGATACGGTTGCCCATATGAGATCATTAGTGATAATGGATCACATTTCCAAGCCGAGACCGAGCAATTGCTAGCCAAGTATAAAATTAGGCATCACCACTCTTCGCCGTATAGACCACAGACTAATGGCGCGGTAGAGGCGGCAAACAAGAATGTTGTCACAATTCTCAAGAGAATGATTGACAACTATCAAGATTGGCCAAGCAAAATACCCTTTACTTTGTGGGGATATCGCACATCGGTTAGGACGCCCACTGGGGCCACCCCTTTCTAATTGACCTATGGCATGGAAGCTATACCGGTCGAGTTAGAAATACCATCCTTGCGTATCTTACTCGAAAGTCAAATCCCGGAAGCCGATTGGAAGAGGGATAGATACGAAGAACTCATCCTCTTGGATGAACGTAGGCTACGCGCATTACATAATGTCCAAACATATCAAGCACGTATCAAACGAGCCTTCAACAAAAGGGTCAAGCCAAGGAACATCATGGAAGGAGACTTAGTACTCAAGTCAGTTAGAGCTCTTTTACCTGTCGATCCACGGGGAAAATTCAAACCTAATTGGGCCGGGCCATTTCTAGTCAAGTCCATACTTTCAGGGGTTGCGGTTAGAATCACAGACCTAGATGGGAATGAATTCGCCAACCCGACAAACCTTGACCAACTAAAGCGGTATTATGCCTAGAATAGGAACAAAAACGCGCCTCGCGTAACCTCACGTTCGCTCTTGTGGCACTAAAATAAACGGCCCCCGGCCAAGCTGAAATAAGCTAATGTCACTCTGCTATTACATTTGACAATTTGCCATCCTCATATCATCAAATAAACTAAATTGCACCTTAAGAGTAAGTAAAAGCTCATGCTTAGATTCTAAAGTTCATTACAAGCTCTTGCTTAGAACAATTATTCTTTTACATTTACTCGAACTACGCGTAAGGGTTTGATTTCATTTTTAATGAATACGTAGGTAATCCTTCACAGGATATAACCCATTAATTTCAAAATGTAAATAGAAGGACATTTGCATTGCATTTGTAATTCGACAAGAATAATAAATAGAAAGTCACAACGGTTTCATAACCAATTAACCTCTTTTATTTCAAGCTTCGGGATCATCTGTTTTAGTCCAACTTGTCTCATCAGCCTCTCCGGGAAGATGCATACCATGAATTCCAAGCCAGGAATACGCATAGATCGGGTAGGATCCAAGGAAGATACTCCAGTGACATATTTGATGCCACCACGGTACAACCCATCTAATCAAAGGGCCATCGTCACTCTTGCTTTTTTTCCCAATAATTGCGGACCGAGTGAAGTCCACCATGTAAAGCCTGGCCCTCATTACAATCGAGCGAGCATGATAAGAAGGAACATGAACTGGGGGCTCGATCAATCGAAGGCGCTCCATAAGCCAGACCTACCAAAAGCAGATATAAAAAAAAAAAAAAAAAAAAAAAAAGAAGACTAAAAAAAAAAAAAAGAGAAAAAAAAAGAAGAAAGAGAGAAAAAGAAAGGTGTTCTTTTACTCGAGAATAATGGGACTCCCAAATAAGGTAGGTCGCGATTGGCTTTCTGTTATCCAAACCCAATAAGATCTCTCCTAAGCATAAACAAGCTGGACTCTCGGACTCTGTGATTCCATTTGCTCAACTAGGCCCGGAAGACGGGGATCACCTCTCAAATCATCATCAACATGCCCTTGAAGGACATATACATGCAACAAGCAAAACTCAAAAGCCCTTCGTCTGGCAACATAAGAGACGGTGGGGTCGGCCTTGTTAATGAATTGGTCAATAAAGTCCAACATTCACACTCCTTTCGGGGTCACTAGACGGTCCACCTCAATTCTTGTCAATCCGAGCAAGTCTCTAAATTTGTTCTTATACCCTTGTGAAGTAGAAGGAATAGGAGGAAATTGTTCTGGGTCCCACCCACCGATCGCGGCAATTTCTTCAGTAAATGGGCAAATGTCACCTCCGGGGAAAGCAAAGACGTGATTATTCGGGTCCCAATAATCAAGACAAGCATCTAGGAATGGTTTGACCACCTTGATAAGCTTCAAACTCAAGAATGATCCAAGATTATAAGCACCCATGTCGTGTTTTTCCATGTTGGAAAACTCGTTGGTCCACTCTTTTAGGCGAATCTCTAAAGTATTCATGATGAATGTTTGTTTTGAGGACTTTATGTAATAAGACGAGGAAGAGACGGAAGAATTGTGTGAATAAAACCTCTATCGACGTCTCTATTTATACTAAAATCTGTTTCCTAAAATTTGGGGGACGGAAACACTGGGGAACAGGCGCAGCACCTATAATCAATCCTAAATCCCTACTTCGACCTAATTGTATGCTAAATTAATTGTTCACCAACTTAGTTAAATCTTCACATGCTAGGATTAAAACTTGGATGTTGCATTGCATGCATATAATCGACAATATATCGAGTATAGACAATTTCCCTAATCATTAGTAGAGGCCGCTATCGAGGCGGGCGGGATTAGGTGTTCAATCAAAAGAGACTCCTAATACGTACCCTCACCCCTTACTCCAGATCTCTGTGAACATCCGTGTTCATTGGCATCCACGAGAGTCATGTCACTACTTTGTGTCTTGACAAGGGTAACGAGTTCTTGGTGTGGGCATGTCACTACTTTGTGTCTTGACATGGCACGAGGTATTCGAACAGTTTCCAATTTTCCACAATAAATTGGTGGCGACTCCACAAATGCAAACGCTTGTTTCCCAAGCGCCCCGTAGGGCTTACTCTGTTGAGTAAGTTGGATTTTATGCAAAACGATGAGTCCGCACTTTTGTAGGGTACTCGATTGAGTAAGCTTGGCACTCGATCGAGTAAGGTTGATCGATCGAGTAAGTGACTTACTCGATCGAGTAAGTCGGTTTACGGTTGATTTGCGACGAGTTTGTTAATAATGCGGGCTAATATATATTAAGTTCCGTCATCTTTCTTTAAACAATTTTACAAAACCTAAATCACAATCAAGAGAAGTTTCAAGTTACGTTGTCTTGTCCCTTCGCATTATTAGCAAATCTAGGAGCTAGAGGTGTCAGTTTTCATTGTTCTTTATACCTTGTGATCCTTGCGTCGTGGGTAAGTTCTACATATCATTTTTATGTATGTATGTATAGGGGGAGGCTTTGTTGAGGAGAGATTCGAGTATTTGCTTAGATCGTCGATTTCGTGTTGCTTTCCGGGTAGGTTTTCCTACTCGGTATTAATTACATGATGTGTGTGGTGGTTTGTTATTGATTAATTATATTGCTGGTGATTATGACGGTTGTTGGTTTATATTGTTGATTGTTGTTGTATAACTGTCTGTGATATTCGGGGCGCGTCTCTGGCTAAGTGGAGTCACTTGCGGGAGTGGCTTCACGCCCTTGGTTCACCCTATGTGGAACCCGCCACAGGAGTGGATGTGCACATTAAGGAAACTTGGGTTTATCGCTCAGTGGTTGATGAGCGGGGATTTGGTGGGTACGGCTGCGGTCCCCCACTGGCGGTGTGGAGTACTTGTTGCGATGGGTACTCTGGTAGGACTACACACTTTAGTGTGTAGTTAGTTGTGTCGAGATTGATTATGGAGACTAGAGATTGATGTGTTGATTGAGCTATTTGGCATTTGTTTTATTGTGGTTAGTATCGTGTAATTAGTACTGACCCCGTTATTTGTTTTAAAAACTGTGTTGATCCATTCGGGGATGGTGAGCAGTTATTGAGCAGGTATGATATGACGCATATGGGATAGCTGAGATGAGTCATCACGTGGGTATTAGAAGAGTCTTCCGCTGTGTCAGACGATGTGTTATAGTTGTGACAGTTTTGCTAGTAGACATTTTTGAGTACTTTGTATTTCAGTTAACAGTTTTTGGTTTTGAACATTTAATCACTTAAACCATATTTTACCTTTAAATTATGTTTCTTCATTGTCTTATACCTAAGTGGTCCTGGTAAGGCACTTGGAGTATGTGGGGTGTCACAATGTTTGGAACGCTGTCTCGCAACTTTCATTCCAACGAAACCTGTTCACTTTCCTCATCAAAGTTGTCATCAGTCTGGCTGTCTTGGAAAAGTGTTTCACGAACCGTCGATAGTACCCTGCGAAACCCAAGAAACTCCTGATCTCTGCCACATTATTTGGTGCTTCCCACCGAGTAACTGCCTCTATCTTTGCAGGATCCACCGCAACACTTTTCTTAGAAATCACATGCCCATAAAAGCAACCTCATATGGAAAGATATTTGGAAATCACATGCCCATAAAAGCACCGTTTAACTGATGAAACGAATCTTCACCTGATGGGGTATCTCATCTGGAAAGATATTTGGAAACTCTCCCACCATTGGTATTTGCTCAACTGTCGGACTCTCCATACTATGGTCTCTCATATGGCATAAGATCAACATACACCCCTTCCTCAGATAAGACTTCAAGGTCACAGTTGCAATCAACTTAACTTTGTGTTTGACAACAAACCCACGATAGGACACACTAATCCCCTTAGGACCTCTAAAAGAAACCTTTTTTTGATGACATCCTATCTTAGCCTTATACTTACCCAACCAGTCCATACCAACTACCATCTCAAAACCATCCAAAGGAAACTCTAACAAATCCACTGGTAGGTCAACCTGCCCAACTATCATAGACACACCTCTATACAACCGCCCACAAGATAGAGACTCACCCGACGCTATAAAAACATCCTCTTTTACACACTCATACTCACTCAAACTCAAAAGCTTAGCATGACTCGATGATACAAACGACAGTGACGCTCCCGAATCAAACAAAACAAAGGTAAATACTCCATTAACAAGAGAAGTACCCGTGATAACGTGAGCATCATCCTCAGCTGCTTTCTTACTTATCATGAACAGCTTACCACTGGTCTTCTGCCCACCTCGCTGGACAGTACTAGCTGAAGTAGACGGCTTAGCAACCGACCCCTGGTTGTTGTTGTTCGTCGCCGGTCTCTCATATGAATTACCGCCATTGCGGTTAGCCCCACCATTGTTGTTACTCTAACCTCCCCGATTACTGCACGGCCCAGCCGGCCTGTTACTGGCATAACTCTGAGATGGATCCTGAGAGAAACTCTCTTGTGATGGTCTCTGGAAACCCCCGCTCACAGAACTAGTACACTCACACTTCTTGTGGCCCACACCGCCACAGTTAAAGCAAGATAATCCCCAACTGCTACTACCACCACCACGGCCTCGCCCGTAAGAAGCTCCATCGCTAAACCCCGACCCTGAAGAGCAAGCTCTCACCCGGTTATGGCCGCCCCTCTTATAAGTAGACTGACCACCACCCTCACTCTCAGTCTTCCTCTTCTCAGAAGCTCTCTCTCGGTTCTCCTTGGTCATCTCTACCAACCTCTCAGCTCTCCAGGCACGCTCATACACCTCCTTAACATCAGTAAGGACCCCTACCGGTAACTTCTCTTGGCTCGGCCTCATATCTTCTGCGTACCTAGATTCCTCGTTGAACTTATGATAGTACTCAACAACTATCATGTCAGAAGTCATCTTGAAGTCATCAAACCCCTACCGTAGCTTCTCCGGGCACGCTCATACGCGCACTTTTCGGGGTTTATGCGTCTAAATGTGTGCGGTCCCTAATTTATTGTCGTCTTCGGCAACGACAACGCTTGATGTCCACGCATGGCTTGTTGGTCGGTGATGTCGCTGGAAGTTGATTGGAACGGATGTTGGCACGCTTGCTTTTGTTGCAGGTTGGATCTTCAGGATCTTGATGGTACGGCTTCATATCTCACATGAAAGACGTCACTTCATCCAGGCACTGCGATCAAGCTTGTATGCTACTTCCCCAATCCGCTTGATCACTTGGATGGGGCCTTCGTACTTTCGCACTAGTCGCTTGTCCCGTCCTCTGAGGAATCTCATCTGCTCTTTGTTCAGCTTCACCATGACCATGTCGCCTACTTTTAACTCCCTTGGTCTTCGATTCGACCGCCAACTTCTTCATGCGGCGGGATGCTTTCTTCAAGTAAGCTCGAGCAACCTCGGCATTCACGTTCCATTATTTAACATAATCGTGAACTTTCTTTGTCCGGCCTCCATAGGTATCTGCAACTATGGGAGGTAATAACGGCTTTTGACCTGTAACAAGCTCAAATGGGCTCTTGTTGGAGGAGGAGATCGTCTGAACATTAAAACAGAGGCGGGCAACATCAAGGAGTCTCACCCACTCCATTTGAGTTGCCCCCACAAAGTGTCTCAAGTAGTTACTCTTCAATAGGCATAAAATTCTCTGCCATCTTGGGTGACCCGCCCAGAAGGTATCATGGCACTCTTGTAGGAGGATCTTCCTCAATCCTACGAGAGGAATGGGTTAGCGATTTTTCACTATCAACTTGTTTCTTTTGAAAGAGCACGGGGGCTCCATAAGGAGCTTTAGAAGGTCGAATCGACCCTGAGCGGATCCGGAGGCGCCATGTGGTATGGTCCTCGAGCAGGAGGCCTTGTCCCTGGAAGTAACTCGATTTGATGGTCTACCGAGTGTCGTGACGACACTCATAGGTAAAGAATCTGGCATCAAGTCCTTGTTGTCATCCAACACCCGCATTATCGAGAGTTCCTCTAATTTGGCGGAAGTGTCCTCTTTCATGGACACGGTACACAAATAAGTTGTCTTGCCTTTTTGAAGTCCTATATTCAACTGCATCGCCAAAAGGAGGGGTCCCTTCATCTTACGATCTCCTCCCACGGCGTTCACCAAGCAAGGTCGCAGCTCGCTTTAGAAAATCCATTGTAAGGACAATCTTGAAGTCATCCATCGGGACCTTTGGTGAAGTCGAGCTTCCCGCTCCATTCACCCATGTTGATCACTACTGACTTTCATCCTTCCTCATTCTCTCGAATGGTTACTTTTGATATAATAACCTCCAGGAACCGAGATGGTAACGGCTTCTCATGCTAGGGTGGTCCTTGGTAAGGCACCTTGGTATATGGAGGTGTTACAAGTGGTATCAGAACGACGATTTTGGAACGTAAAACCAATCAACCAAATGAACATAGAGAGTCTAATTAAAATGAACCCGGGTAGGAGTTGTTTGGAGCTACCGCAAAGACTTGGTAGACGTCTCGAAGTCGCATTGAGGCCCTTACAACCTCCAATGATCCACCACCAGAACAGCCCGTTAAGAGGTTTACCAAGTCGAGCTTCCAGCTGCCTATTTGGCCGGTGGAGGTGGCCTCAACTAAGTCCATCATAGAGTCTCAAACATCGGCTGAGTGGAGTGCGATACGCCCTTTATGTTCAGCTCGCCCTCCTCTCAAGGTCCCTCAGTAGATCAACCACGAACCCACATAGGAATCAGTAAATCAATTTCCCCATAATGTATATGTTGCAAGTTTGAGAGGTACACGAAGTGCGAAAGTTTGATTGGAAAAGGGACGCATGAAACTTCTAAAACCGCTCCCCTATGTATACTTTCATAAACACATGTATCCTCGTGATACTTTTGTAAGTAAAATACAAGTACAAAAAGGAAAAAACAAAAACTAACAAACGCTGGTAACCAGATTCAAACCACAAGACCAATTTGTCTTTGCGTAGTATAGTAATTATTCTTCTAAGAATATATTAATTGTGCAAGTTTATTTCAGAATTAACCTCGATCATGGAAACTTTGAAGTGCCATATTTAGCTTGTTCATTGAAAAAAAAATGATGTGAACAAGACTCGAACACTGAGGCAATGAAAGAAAAATTTAAGATGCTAACCACTAGAGCAAAAACATTTTATTGATCATTAATTACACTATTTGATACATATTAATTACACGAGTTCAGAAGACCCTTATCCTGTACTTGCTAAAAAAAAATAGAACTGCTGGGAACAAGATTCGAACATGGGCAGACGAAGAAATATCCAGAGTGCTAACCACTAGATCAATGCTATTTCAATGCTGATTAGTGACACTAATACATACTAATCCTTCAAAATCAACTTTAAACTGGAATAAGTGTCCGAAGCAAGGTGAAAAACACTTGAAACAAGATTCGAACTCGGCGCACAAGGTAAAATGCAAGATTCTAACCACTAGACCAATGGCATTATAATGCTTACCAATTATTCTTTTCGGTACATATTAATTGTTATCAACTCTTTTAATCATCCTCTAAAGCTAGAGTAAGTGCTTGTTGATGTGGATGTAAGGCCTTTATTTGTTTTGAAACTTTGAAGTGCCATAACTCTGCGCTCGGGTGTGTGATTTGAGTAATTTTTTTTTCCAGATCGCTTATCTCGACGAGATCTACATACATATTATTTGCTATATAGTCTTTGAGAATTAACCTCAGAAGGAGGCTCAGCGTTTGTTGAGGTGAAAGAAAGGGCATTTGTTTTTTCAACTTTGAAGGGCCATAACTTTGCGCTCGGGTGTCCGATTGGGGCAAATTTTTTTTTCCGAGCGCTTATCTCGACGAGATCTACCCCGTGGGAGGTTCCCGAAGGGGCCCCTGAAAAAAATAAATTTCCAAAATTCCCTTTAAAAGTTGGTCATCTGGTGCCCCAAAGTTTTCAAATGAGCTTTAATTTCAGCACAAACACTTGCCTAAACTCTTTTGTAACGCCGTTTTTGAAGACCAAATGAGCTTTAATTTGAGAGCTTGATATATGGTTGGAAAGCTTTTTTGGAGTACTTGATCCTGGGAAAAAAAATTTCGGCATTCGGATTTTTTTTGAGGGAGTTATGGGTCTCCGAAGTCGGGTCATTTTTCTAGATCTCGGTGTGGGGGACTTTGGGGGACAAACCACTGCAAACCCTAGATCTCGGTCGAGGACCAAACACACACTGCATATCATTTTACGCGCGAAGAAGACACCGGGCCCTAGCATTAACGGTTCACCTAAAAAAAAAAAAAAAAAAAAAAAAAAAAAAGCCATCGATGCCCAAACCCGTCATAGAAGAATTTTTTTCAAAATAAATATTTTTTTTAAAAAAAAAAAAAAAAGTGGGTCTTACTCGATGGCCTTCTCCGTGTACCCGTCACTCCAGCTCATCGATGCCCAAACCCGTCATAGAAGAATTTTTTTCAAAATAAATAATTTTTTTAAAAAAAAAAAAAAAAAAAGTGGGTCTTACTCGATGGCCTTCTCCGTGTACCCGTCACTCCAGCACATCGATGCCCAAACCCGTCATAGAAGAATTTTTTTCGAAATAAATAATTTTTTTTTTAAAAAAAAAAAAGTGGGTCTTACTCGATGGCCTTCTCCGTGTACCCGTCACTCCAGCGCATCGATGCCCAAACCCGATGTAGAATAATTTTTTTCAAAAAAAATAATAATTTACGGACAATAAATGTTTTTCACCATGCACCACGCCTCGGACTAAGGGTCTTACTCGAACGCCATCCTCGTGTACCCGTCACTCAAGCAATCGATGCCCAATCTCGTCTATGATAGTTCCCCCGAGTCATGGTGATTTACCACGGCACGGGGTTGTGCGGACTTACACGATGGCCACAATAGCGGAGGACGATGCCAAAACCCGTGTGCCTCTCACGGGCCCCCGAGACGGGATGCATGGCGGAATTTTTTTTTCTCGATGAAGGGTCTTGCCATGCCCACGCCTCGGAGTAGGGGTCCTTATGCCTACGGCAACATGCACCATGATGCCCAGCCCAACCGCTATAGCCAACGATGCCGAAACCCGTGTGCACCTCACGGGCCCCCGAGACGGGTTTGCATGGCGGAAAAAAAAAAAAATTTTTTTTTTCATCTTAGGGTCTTGCCATGCCCACGCCTCGGAGTAGGGGTCCTTATTCATACGCAAACATGCACCATGGTGCCCAGCCGCCCAGCTCCTCACTACCCCCTATAGAGGCTTTTTTGATAGTTTTGGTCTTGTAGCATGAAACATTGGGTGTGCAGAATAGCGATACGTTTTTGTAACGCCGTTTTGGAGGACCAAATGAGCTTTGTTTTTGGAGCTTGATATATGGTTGGAAAGCTAACTTGGAGTACTTGATGCTGGAAAAAAAAATTTCGTCATTTGGATTTTTTTTGAGGGAGTTATGGGTCTCCGAAGTCGGGTCATTTTCTGCGGGCGCGGCTGCTGCCTAGATCTCGGTGTGGGGGGACTTTGGGGGACAAACCACGGATGATATTGTGCAAACCTTGCATTTTTGGGTAGCTAACTTGGAGTAGTTGGTTTTAGGCTCAAGAAAAAAATTATTCGGACTCGTTTCGGTCTCGGAAACCGCGTCGGGGCGAGCGGTGTCTCTATGCGTGTTGGGTGTGCCCTTTGTGTGGGTTGTGTTGGGCACTTTGGGCATCCTCCACCTCATTTTCCACCCACCTTGCACCTTAATATCACACTACCAATGGTTTTGAGCATTTGTAGGCTTCGATGCTCGGGCAAATATGTCCCGAGTGGAAAAATGCTCACGGTGCCGTCCGGCTTCCGGTGGGTGTGTGTGCGTGTGGTGCGTCGTATGGGACCAACCAAGCATCTAGTGTCCGTTCCTTGTTAAAATTACCCTATGACCGTCCCCAACAACTCTAGGAAGTATTTGGGCACGGTTACCCGGGATGCCGTATCGGTAGTTGAGGTATAGCCTTTCATAGCTTGTGCTAAGGAGCGATCGAGGTAACCGAGTCGGGATGACTTTCGGTTGGTTGTCCTTTACGACTCGTGGTCACCCAATCGTATAATTACCTTAGAAACCTCCTAAATTAGCGTTTCAAGCTTCGTTGCTCGGTAAAATCCGTTCCGAATTGAAAAATGCCCACGCATGGCTTTATAAGGCGCCCGTGGCTAGGCAATGCACGCCCATGGCCTAGGCAACTAACCTCAAAATGCCCCTTGGCCTAGGCAACTAACCTCAAAATGCCCCTTGGCCTAGGCAACTAACCTCAAAATGCCTATGCATGCCTATTCAACGGAAGTGCACTTGGTGCCCATGGCCTAGGTAGCTAACCTCAAAATGCCCCTTGGCCTAGGCATTTCACGCCCATGGCCTGGGCAACTAACCTCAAAATGCCCCATGGCCTAGGCATTTCACGCCCATGGCCTAGGCAAATAACCTCAAAATGCCTAGGCATGGCTATTCAACGGAAGTGCTCGGTCACTTGGTGCCCATGGCCTAGCATTGCTCGGCCATT
>NC_133531.1:141171568-141179068 GCF_048544455.1 Silene latifolia
ATCGATGCCCAAACCCGTCATAGAAGAATTTTTTTCGAAATAAATAATTATTTTTAAAAAAAAAAAAAGTGGGTCTTACTCGATGGCCTTCTCCGTGTACCCGTCACTCCAGCGCATCGATGCCCAAACCCGATGTAGAATAATTGTTTTCAAAAAAAATAATAATTTACGGACAATAAATGTTTTTCACCATGCACCACGCCTCGGACTAAGGGTCTTACTCGAACGCCATCCTCGTGTACCCGTCACTCAAGCAATCGATGCCCAATCTCGTCTATGATAGTTCCCCCGAGTCATGGTGATTTACCACGGCACGGGGTTGTGCGGACTTACACGATGGCCACAATAGCGGCCAACGATGCCAAAACCCGTGTGCCTCTCACGGGCCCCCGAGACGGGATGCATGGCGGAATTTTTTTTTTCTCGATGAAGGGTCTTGCCATGCCCACGCCTCGGAGTAGGGGTCCTTATGCCTACGGCAACATGCACCATGATGCCTAGCCCAACCGCTATAGCCAACGATGCCGAAACCCGTGTGCACCTCACGGGCCCCGAGACGGGTTTGCATGGCGGAAAAAAAAAAAAAAAAATTTTTTTTTTCATCTTAGGGTCTTGCCATGCCCACGCCTCGGAGTAGGGGTCCTTATTCATACGCAAACATGCACCATGGTGCCCATTTTTTTTGAGGGAGCTCCTCACTACCCCCTATAGAGGCTTTTTTGATAGTTTTGGTCTTGTAGCATGAAACATTGGGTGTGCAGAATAGCGATACGTTTTTGTAACGCCGTTTTGGAGGACCAAATGAGCTTTGTTTTTGGAGCTTGATATATGGTTGGAAAGCTAACTTGGAGTACTTGATGCTGGAAAAAAATATTTCGTCATTTGGATTTTTTTTGAGGGAGTTATGGGTCTCCGAAGTCGGGTCATTTTCTGCGGGCGCGGCTGCTGCCTAGATCTCGGTGTGGGGGGACTTTGGGGGACAAACCACGGATGATATTGTGCAAACCTTGCATTTTTGGGTAGCTAACTTGGAGTAGTTGGTTTTAGGCTCAAGAAAAAATTTATTCGGACTCGTTTCGGTCTCGGAAACCGCGTCGGGGCGAGCGGTGTCTCTATGCGTGTTGGGTGTGCCCTTTGTGTGGGTTGTGTTGGGCACTTTGGGCATCCTCCACCTCATTTTCCACCCACCTTGCACCTTAATATCACACTACCAATGGTTTTGAGCATTTGTAGGCTTCGATGCTCGGGCAAATATGTCCCGAGTGGAAAAATGCTCACGGTGCCGTCCGGCTTAGGTGGGTGTGTGTGCGCGTGGTGCGTCGTATGGGACCAACCAAGCATCTAGTGTCCGTTCCTTGTTAAAATTACCCTATGACCGTCCCCAACAACTCTAGGAAGTATTTGGGCACGGTTACCCGGGATGCCGTATCGGTAGTTGAGGTATAGCCTTTCATAGCTTGTGCTAAGGAGCGATCGAGGTAACCGAGTCGGGATGACTTTCGGTTGGTTGTCCTTTACGACTCGTGGTCACCCAATCGTATAATTACCTTAGAAACCTCCTAAATTAGCGTTTCAAGCTTCGTTGCTCGGTAAAATCCGTTCCGAATTGAAAAATGCCCACGCATGGCTTTATAAGGCGCCAGTGGCTAGGCAATGCACGCCCATGGCCTAGGCAACTAACCTCAAAATGCCCCTTGGCCTAGGCAACTAACCTCAAAATGCCCCTTGGCCTAGGCAACTAACCTCAAAATGCCTATGCATGGCTATTCAACGGAAGTGCTAGGTCACTTGGTGCCCATGGCCTAGGTAGCTAACCTCAAAATGCCCCTTGGCCTAGGCATTTCACGCCCATGGCCTGGGCAACTAACCTCAAAATGCCCCATGGCCTTGGCATTTCACGCCCATGGCCTAGGCAAATAACCTCAAAATGCCTAGGCATGGCTATTCAACGGAAGTGCTCGGCCATTGGTGCCCATGGCCATGGCCTATTGGTGCATGGCCTGCATTCGGCCATTGGTGCCCATGGCCTAGGCATTGCTGGGCCATTGGTGCCCATGGCCTAGGCATGCTCGGCCATTGGTGCCCATGGCCTAGGCATTTCGTTTTCGAACTGCCCATTGGTGCCCATGGCATAGGCATTGCTCGGTCATTGGTGCCCCTAGGCAGTGCCCATGGCCTAGGCAGCTCACCATTGGTGCCCATACAGGCATTGCATTTTCAAGGCATTGCTCGGCCATTGGTGCCCATGGCCTAGGCATTGCTCGGCCATTGGTGGCTAGGCATGCACTGGCCATGGCACATTGTTGGTGCTCCTAGCGGCCATTTTGGCCTAGGCATTGCCATTGGTGCCCATGGCCTCAAGACTAGCTCACTCTTGTAGGCATTTCGGCCATTACTCATGGCCTAGGCATTGTCGCCATGGCCAGGCACTTGGCTCATTGTCACGGTTCGTCTTTTTCGAACTCCTCACTCTTAGTTGAGGTTAGCCACAAAGCATACACGCAGCTAAGCCTACACTAACTCCGGCTAGTCCACAAGTCCATATATGCCGAAGAGGTAGGAGTATGCCAAGAGGTGCGACCAAGGGCCATGTACCAAGTCCCTTGTCCACATACATTCCCCTTAAACCATCCTTATCCTTATCCTTATCCTTATCCTTATCCTTATCCATTCCCCCTCACACACCAAATACACCCCCCTAAAGAATATTCCCTTGTGAGAGAGAAGCATATACATCTCCCTTGTCATCCTTATCCTTTCCCTCTCTCACACACAAATACATCCCCTCTACCCTATCCATTTTGGCGCCACACTCAAGGGATGCAATGGTTCATTTTGGCGCCACACTCCAAGGGTCGTGATGGTTCACCTTTGCCGCCAACATCAAGAGGAACGAAGGTCGCACCCCTTCGTTCCATACATCTATTTTGGACATTATACATGAAGAGGAACAAGGAGGTTCATTCCCCCTTATTCACACCTTTTCCCAAGAGGCATGAAGGAGGCACCCCTTCACACCAACCATCACATTTCCTAGGCCTATAAATAGGAGGCATTAGGCCTCATTTTCATTCATTCAGTTTTATCCATTTTATTATCCAAATACTTATATATATCTTACAAGCATTGTATTCCAACAATCTTGTAACAATCTTGTAATAGTTTATAATCATTCTCTTGTAAAACATTACTCTTTATTATTTCTTATATATAGTAATACTTTGCGATGTTTCCGCACATCTATTGTTTCGCATTGTTATTACGAGCCATACTCTTCCGAGTGATACTTGTCAATGGGTTTTGCCTGACTTGTGTCAAGACTCTCGCCTTGACTCAAGTGGCGCACGGCCTATTTCATACCCGAAGAAATGAGGGCGTGACACGTGGTATCAGAGCGAGGTTTCGCTCGAAGTATCACACTCTTTCGGAAATGGCAAATTCGGGAAGTAATGTTGAGATGATTGAAAAGCGAGAAGCGAGGAAGAATAATATATTCTGTGAGAAGAGCAAACAACGGACACAGAGGAACGCATTGCCTAGGACGCCCATAAAGAAGTCCTTGCCCGAGTGGCACACGTCTTTGCCCGGCAAGGCCTCCTTGTTAACGGGACTTACAAGGGAGACTAAATTTGAAATAGCATGTCCTCGACGGCATCGGGATCATTGTCCAAATAATCAAACTCGACTCATGGGAAACATCTTGGGAGGAAGTCGCTGCACATCTAACCCCAAGGGTATGAAATTTCTATCTGCCCAAAATCCTCACTTTATTCGTAACAATACTCGTCGAACGGATAATTCAAAAGTAGAAAACCACAACCACGATGTAAGATTGCAAGAATGTGAGATGTTGTCCGGCCACAACGCACCTTCGAATGCCCAGTCCAGGGATCGGGTTCCTTATGAAATTGGATGGGCAGGGACGTCGATTGATGGGGGAAACAATCAAGACCAAGTAGCAATCTACAATTGTTGGGGTTTGTCTAACAATTACTGTGTTCATCACAACAACATGAACAACTTGGGGGATCCAAGCGCATCCTTCCACTCCTCTATTTGGTATGCACTACGAAATTCTCTTGAGGCTCATCATTCATATACCTATCCCAAACATGACCAAGCGGGGTCAAGACCGGCGGGTGGGCCGAGGACATACAACCAAAAGTTGAAAATAAACCATGGGAAGGAAACACGCCTCAAGACCATTAATCAAGATACGAAAGAAACAATTATCGAGGACCTCGAGGAAGGTCCAAGCATTTTCAAGACAAATGGCCCTCAGGAGGGCCAAATACAAAATCAAGGTTGCAAAAGTAAGCAATCCAACATCAACAATTCACCAAGCACAAGCGATGAAAATTGCGGGAGCAACAACAACCAGAACAACGAAACCCCACGTGATGGCGTTTCAATTGATGTAAGCAATACCTTGCCCCCAAACTTTCTATGGACAACACAAGGGAGACTCAACAACGTTTTGGCAAATATTTCGATGGATCCGAGAGCGTTACATAACTTCTTGCCCCTCGGAAGAGCCATACGTGACGATATCAAGTTTTCCTACACCCAATCAACGATACGATCAAAGAAATATTCCAAACCTCTCACATGTATCATGGCGTATGAGGTACCTCTACAAATTGGTGATTGGGAAGGAACAACGAACTTCATGGTTGTCGATGTAGAAAGTGATGATGTTTCGCTAATGGGTGTCCGGGTTTATGGAGTCAATAAAGCCATGGACGACATCCCATGACCGACTCACTATTTTCGTCGAAGAAAAGAAATTCGACATTATGATTTGCACAATGGAAATAATGAAACACGGATCTCTTGCCGACCTATCACGACGAGAGACCCGTCCAATTAAAGATCTATTGGGCATAGCGCAAGTTAAGAAAAGAGGAAGACCCAAGAAGATAAAGACGGAGGTAAACCTTTGGCCAACAAGGAAGAAATCAAGAAAAGGTGTCCAAAGGTCGACCTCAACCAAACAATAACATTCCGCAAGGGCGTGATCATGAGAAGCCGAAGTAATTCCTATCAACGGACATGGTCACGTCGAAATGGTGTGATTGACGAGGGCGTCAACCATTCAAGTGGGGGAGAATGTCACGGTTCGTTTTTTTTCGAACTCCCGTGACACGCCCAAGATGCATAAGGGAGCTCACACAAAGCATACACGCATTTTCAAAGCCTACACTAACTCCGGGCAGCTCAACAACAAGTTCACTCCGGCTCACGACTAGCTCACTCAAGTGTACTCGGCTCACTCCTACTGGGGCAGCTCACTCTTAGTTGAGGTTAGTGGACAAGCTACCGTGAAGTCCACAAGTCCATATATGCCGAAGAGGTGCGAGTATGCCAAGAGGTGCGACCAAGGGCCATGTACCAAGTCCCTTGTCCACATACATTCCCCTTAAACCATCCTTATCCTCTCCCTTATCCTTATCCTTATCCTTATCCTTATCCATTCCCCCTCACACACCAAATACACCCCCCTAAGGAATATTCCCTTGTGAGAGAGAAGCATATACATCTCCCTTGTCATCCTTATCCTTTCCCTCTCTCACACACAAATACATCCCCTCTACCCTATCCATTTTGGCGCCACACTCAAGGGATGCAATGGTTCATTTTGGCGCCACACTCCAAGGGTCGTGATGGTTCACCTTTGCCGCCAACATCAAGAGGAACGAAGGTCGCACCCCTTCGTTCCATACATCTCTTTTGGGCATTATACATGAAGAGGAACAAGGAGGTTCATTCCCCCTTATTCACACCTTTTCCCAAGAGGCATGAAGGAGGCACCCCTTCACACCAACCATCACATTTCCTAGGCCTATAAATAGGAGGCATTAGGCCTCATTTTCATTCATTCAGTTTATCAAGTTTTATTCATTTTATTATCCAAATACTTATATATATCTTACAAGCATTGTATTCCAACAATCTTGTAACAATCTTGTAATAGTTTATAATCATTCTCTTGTAAAACATTACTCTTTATTATTTCTTATATATAGTAATACTTTGCGATGTTTCCGCACATCTATTGTTTCGCATTGTTATTACGAGCCATACTCTTCCGAGTGATACTTGTCAATGGGTTTTGCTTCGACTTGTGTCAAGACTCTCGCCTTGACTCAAGTGGCGCACGGCCTATTTCATACCCGAAGAAATGAGGGCGTGACATGGCCAGGTAGCTAACCTCAAAATGCCCCTTGGCCTAGGCATTTCACGCCCATGGCCTGGGCAACTAACCTCAAAATGCCCCATGGCCTTGGCATTTCACGCCCATGGCCTAGGCAAATAACCTCAAAATGCCTAGGCATGGCTATTCAACGGAAGTGCTCGGTCATTGGTGCCCATGTGCCCATTGGCCTAGGCATTGCTCGGCCATTGGTTGGCCATAGGGCTTGCTAGGCATTGGTGCCCATTAGGCATTGCTCGGCCATTGGTGCCCATGGCCTAGGCATTGCTCGGCCATTGGTGCCCATGGCCTAGGCATTGCTCGGCCATTGGTGCCCATGGCCTAGGCATTGCCCTGCTCAGGCATTGCCCATAGGCAATGCTCGGCCATTGGTGCCCATGGCTAGGCATTGCTCGGCCATTGGTGCCCATGGCCTAGGCATTGCTCGGCCATTGGTGCCCATGGCCTAGGCATTGCTCGGCCATTGGTGCCCATGGCCTAGGCATTGCTCGGCCATTGGTGCCCATGGCCTAGGCATTGCACGGCCATTGGTGCCCATGGCTAGGCATTGCCGGCCATGGCCTAGGCATTCATGGCTAGGCATTGCCCATTGGCCCATGGCCATAGGCATTGCTCGGCCATTGGTGCCCATGGCCTAGGCATGCTCGGCCATGGCTAGGCATTGCTCGGTCATTGGTGCCCATGGCATAGGCATTGCTCGGCCATTGGTGCCCATGGCCTAGGCATTGCTCGGCCATTGGTGCCCATGGCCTAGGCATTGCTCGGCCATTGGTGCCCATGGCCTAGGCATTGCTCGGCCATTGGTGCCCATGGCCTAGGCATTGCTCGGCCATTGGTGCCCATGTCCTAGGCATTGCTCGGCCATGGCTAGGCATTGCTCGGCATGGCTAGGCATTGCTCGGTCATTGGTGCCCATGGCATAGGCATTGCTCGGCCATTGGTGCCCATGGCCTAGGCATTGCTCGGCCATTGGTGCCCATGGCCTAGGCATGCTCGGCCATTGGTGCCCATGGCCTAGGCATGCTCGGCCATTGGTGCCCATGGCCTAGGCATTGCTCGGCCATTGGTGCCCATGGCCTAGGCATTGCTCGGCCATGGCTAGGCATTGCTCGGCATTGCTCATTGGTGCCCATGGCCTAGGCATTGCTCGGCCATGGCTAGGCATTGCTCGGTCATTGGTGCCCATGGCCTAGGCATTGCTCGGCCATGGCTAGGCATTGCTCGGTCATTGGTGCCCATGGCCTAGGCATTGCTCGGTCATTGGTGCCCATGGCCTAGGCATTGCT
>NC_133531.1:141189068-141199068 GCF_048544455.1 Silene latifolia
AAAAAAGTGGGTCTTACTCGATGGCCTTCTCCGTGTACCCGTCACTCCAGCGCATCGATGCCCAAACCCGATGTAGAATAATTTTTTTCAAAAAAAATAATAATTTACGGACAATAAATGTTTTTCACCATGCACCACGCCTCGGACTAAGGGTCTTACTCGAACGCCATCCTCGTGTACCCGTCACTCAAGCAATCGATGCCCAATCTCGTCTATGATAGTTCCCCAGAGTCATGGTGATTTACCACGGCACGGGGTTGTGCGGACTTACACGATGGCCACAATAGCGGCCAACGATGCCAAAACCCGTGTGCCTCTCACGGGCCCCCGAGACGGGATGCATGGCGGAATTTTTTTTTCTCGATGAAGGGTCTTGCCATGCCCACGCCTCGGAGTAGGGGTCCTTATGCCTACGGCAACATGCACCATGATGCCTAGCCCAACCGCTATAGCCAACGATGCCGAAACCCGTGTGCACCTCACGGGCCCCGAGACGGGTTTGCATGGCGGAAAAAAAAAAAAAAAAAAAATTTTTTTTTTTTCATCTTAGGGTCTTGCCATGCCCACGCCTCGGAGTAGGGGTCCTTATTCATACGCAAACATGCACCATGGTGCCCAGCCGCCCAGCTCCTCACAACCCCCTATAGAGGCTTTTTTGATAGTTTTGGTCTTGTAGCATGAAACATTGGGTGTGCAGAATAGCGATACGTTTTTGTAACGCCGTTTTGGAGGACCAAATGAGCTTTGTTTTTGGAGCTTGATATATGGTTGGAAAGCTAACTTGGAGTACTTGATGCTGGAAAAAAAAATTTCGTCATTTGGATTTTTTTTGAGGGAGTTATGGGTCTCCGAAGTCGGGTCATTTTCTGCGGGCGCGTCTGCTGCCTAGATCTCGGTGTGGGGGGACTTTGGGGGACAAACCACGGATGATATTGTGCAAACCTTGCATTTTTGGGTAGCTAACTTGGAGTAGTTGGTTTTAGGCTCAAGAAAAAAATTATTCGGACTCGTTTCGGTCTCGGAAACCGCGTCGGGGCGAGCGGTGTCTCTATGCGTGTTGGGTGTGCCCTTTGTGTGGGTTGTGTTGGGCACTTTGGGCATCCTCCACCTCATTTTCCACCCACCTTGCACCTTAATATCACACTACCAATGGTTTTGAGCATTTGTAGGCTTCGATGCTCGGGCAAATATGTCCCGAGTGGAAAAATGCTCACGGTGCCGTCCGGCTCCGGGGTGGGTGTGTGTGCGTGTGGTGCGTCGTATGGGACCAACCAAGCATCTAGTGTCCGTTCCTTGTTAAAATTACCCTATGACCGTCCCCAACAACTCTAGGAAGTATTTGGGCACGGTTACCCGGGATGCCGTATCGGTAGTTGAGGTATAGCCTTTCATAGCTTGTGCTAAGGAGCGATCGAGGTAACCGAGTCGGGATGACTTTCGGTTGGTTGTCCTTTACGACTCGTGGTCACCCAATCGTATAATTACCTTAGAAACCTCCTAAATTAGCGTTTCAAGCTTCGTTGCTCGGTAAAATCCGTTCCGAATTGAAAAATGCCCACGCATGGCTTTATAAGGCGCCCGTGGCTAGGCAATGCACGCCCATGGCCTAGGCAACTAACCTCAAAATGCCCCTTGGCCAAGGCAACTAACCTCAAAATGCCCCTTGGCCTAGGCAACTAACCTCAAAATGCCTATGCATGGCTATTCAACGGAAGTGCTAGGTCACTTGGTGCCCATGGCCTAGGTAGCTAACCTCAAAATGCCCCTTGGCCTAGGCATTTCACGCCCATGGCCTGGGCAACTAACCTCAAAATGCCCCATGGCCTTGGCATTTCACGCCCATGGCCTAGGCAAATAACCTCAAAATGCCTAGGCATGGCTATTCAACGGAAGTGCTCGGCCATTGGTGCCCATGGCCTAGGCATTGCTCGGCCATTGGTGCCCATGGCCTAGGCGTGCTCGGCCATTGGTGCCCATGGCCTAGGCATTGCTCGGCCATTGGTGCCCATGGCCTAGGCATTGCTCGGCCATTGGTGCCCATGGCCTAGGCGTGCTCGGCCATTGGTGCCCATGGCCTAGGCATTGCCCTGGCCTCGGCCATTGGTGCCCATGGCCTAGGCATTGCTCGGCCATGGCTAGGCATTGCTCGGTCATTGCCCATGGCCCATGGCCTAGGCATTGCTCGGCCATTGGTGCCCATGGCATAGGCATTGCTCGGCCATTGGTGCCCATGGCCTAGGCATTGCTCGGCCATTGGTGCCCATGGCCTAGGCATGCTCGGCCATTGGTGCCCATGGCCTAGGCATTGCTCGGCCATTGGTGCCCATGGCCTAGGCATTGCTCGGCCATGGCTAGGCATTGCTCGGCCATGGCTAGGCATTGCTCGGTCATTGGTGCCCATGGCATAGGCATTGCTCGGCCATTGGTGCCCATGGCCTAGGCATTGCTCGGCCATGGCTAGGCATTGCTCGGTCATTGGTGCCCATGGCATAGGCATTGCTCGGCCATTGGTGCCCATGGCATAGGCATTGCTCGGCCATTGGTGCCCATGGCCTAGGCATTGCTCGGCCATTGGTGCCCATGGCCTAGGCATGCTCGGCCATTGGTGCCCATGGCCTAGGCATTGCTCGGCCATTGGTGCCCATGGCCTAGGCATTGCTCGGCCATGGCTAGGCATTGCTCGGCCATGGCTAGGCATTGCTCGGTCATTGGTGCCCATGGCATAGGCATTGCTCGGCCATTGGTGCCCATTGTCACGGTTCGCTCATTTCGAGCTCCCGTGATGCCTTAAGGATGCTTATGGTAGCTCACACCAAGCATACTCGCATATACAAAGCCTACACTAACTCCGGACAGCTCAACAACAAGATTTACTTCACTCACGACTAGCTCACTCAAGTTCACTCGGCTCACTCTTAGTAGAGGCGGCTCATTTCAAGTTGAGGTTAGCTGGACAAGCAACTACGGAGTCCACAAGTCCAACCATGCCGAGTAGATGCGAATATGTCAAGGGATGTGTCCTAGGGCCTTGAACCAAGCCCCTTGTCCACATACATCCCCTCTACCTTATCCTTATCCTAATCCATCCTTATCCATTCCCTCTCTCACACACCAAATACACCCCCCTTATCATCCTTATCCATTATGTCTCTCACACACATATACACCCCCCTTACCCATTCCTTTTGGCGCCAAACATGAAGAGCAACGAAGTCACACCCCTTCACCCTCTCCTTTGCCGCCAACCATGAAGAGGAGTGATGGTCACCCTTCACTCCCTCCTTTTGCCGCCAACTCTCAAGAGGAGTGAAGGTCGCACCCCTTCACTCCCTTCTTTTCACTTGGACGCCTATTTGAAGAGGAACAAGGAGATTCCTATCCCCTTGTTCACACCATTTACCAAGAGGAGCGAGCATCGCACCCCTTCACACCAACCACCCCTTTTGGGCATCTATAAATAGGGCATTAGGCCTCACTTTTCATTCATTCAATTTGCATTCAATCTACAACTTTGTAATCATTTAGCAATCATATTGTAATCTTTATTTCCGCATTCAAGCATTGTACAAACTCTCTTTATTATTAATAATATTCAATCTTTCCGCTGCAACTCTTGTACTTTGCAAATCTCTCTCAAATATTCTCAAGTGATATCATTCCAAAGGCCTGACTCGCACCAAGCCAAGTGTCTTGGCACGAGTGGCGCACGTATTCCTCTTCCAAAAGAGTAAGTACGTGACACGTGGTTACCAGAGCCAGTTTTCGACCAATTCACGCTTCATCTACATCAAATAAACGAGGTTTTTCCAAACCAAGTTTTTCATCAAAGTAACGTGGTTACAAGACAAAGGTTCACATCCAAATCACATCTCAATTTATTTTCTTCAAGTTATTTTTGATATCACCATCGAAGAATGACGGGAGCGGAAGTAAGCACCAACCCAACGGCCGAGAAGGCCAAAAACACAAAAGCGGCCACCGAGGCACGCTTTGGCAAAATAGAAGGCGATATTGGTGCCTGTCGAGAAGTCATGCAACAAGTCAATGAAAGGCTTGCCCTTTTGGAAGGCGACAGACCAAATCCCCAACTAACACAAGCAATTGAAATGATCAACGAACTCGCCCAAGTCGTTGATAATTTGAGGGCCGAAGTCGTTTCTCTCGAAAATGGAGAAAACGGCGGAGCGGGCAGGAAAAATGCACCAAGAGTGAAAGTTCCCGAACCGCCCAAATATAATGGCGACCGAGACTCCAAGAAAATTGACAACTTTCTATGGAGCATGGAACGCTACTTCCAGAACGTCCTCGTAGTGGACGACCAAATGAAAATAAGCACCGCAACTTTGTACCTAACCGAAGATGCAATCCTATGGTGGAGAAGAAGGGAAACCGACATCCAAAGGGACGCATGTACCATAGATACATGGGACGAGTTCAAGGCAGATTTCAAGAAACAATTCTATCCCGAGAATGCCGGAGAACTCGCCTCAAGAAAATTAAGAAATTTGAAGCAATCGGGATCTATTCGGGAGTATATCAAGCAATTCACTACTCTCCTACTTCAGATCGACGGTATGCCCGAATCACTTTCTCTTCTCTATTTCAAGGATGGTCTTCAACGATGGGTCGAAGAAGAAATTAAGCGCAGGAGTGTGAAGACTCTTAGTGACGCTATTGCGGTTGCCGAATCATTATATGAAAGTTCGAGTGAACCAAACAAGGGTTTCTCGAAGAATTATAAGGGGAACGGAGGAGGAAGATATGCCCCGCACCGTTCCAAGCCAACGGGTGGCAGGACTTCATATGACTCCAAGGACGACAACAAAAACAAGTCCAAGGAGAAGTCCAACGAAACCAAGAAACCCATTGAGTGTTTCATATGCGGAGAACCGCATTACTCCCGTAATTGTCCAAACAAGCAGAGGTTGAGCGCCATGGCCAAGGCGTATGCGGATCAAGACGAATCCGACGAAGAAGAGGCCACCATGAGTACACTTCGTTTACTCAATGTCATGTCCAAAGAATCGAAGAAGAGATCCGGAACGCACAAGGATGCGGGAGATCGCGACGGGACTTCGTCTAAGAAAGGCCGTATGCCTACCAGGGACAATGACTTAATGTTTGTTGAAGCAAGGGTCGGTGACACCCCCATTGTTTCTCTGCTTGACACGGGAGCATCCCACAACTTTATGACCAAAGAGGTCGCTACAAGATTGGGTATCAAGTACGAGTATGGAACCGGCAACCTGAAAGCCGTGAATTCCGCGTCTATACCCATCCATGGAATTGCCTATAAGGTACCAATCCAAGTGGGGGATTGGAAGGGAACGATGGACTTTACCATCGTGACAATGGATGACCACGCCTGTGTCTTGGGGCTGGAATTCATCCGGGCCGTAGCGCCAGTTACATTTATGGGGAGTAAGGCAGTCATGGTAGAAGGCCGACTGTGGGTACCATTAGTACCCAACCCGAAGAAAAGAAGCCAAGATCGTAGTTTGTCTACAATACACACAACTGACGATCCTAAAGGCACAAGGTTCTCGGGAAACCCCAAGGAAAAAGACAAGGATACATGGGGAAAATGTTGTTTCCTATGTGAAGGGCCTCACTTGCTACGGGAGTGCCCCGTGAAGGAAACGCTTCACAAAATGATGGAACGAACAACCATCACCAAGAACTCCAACTTTGGAGACTCGGGTACAAAAAGAATTGGAAAAGGCAAAGCTCGAATCAATGAGATTCCAGACACGGAATGCCATATCCAACCGGCGAACATCCCAGATTCAACACAAGAACAATTCACCGAGGAAACACCAATGCCAGAGAAGCCCATAGACGTAAGTGACGTACTACCAATCAATTCTCTATGGACGACTCAAGGAAAAATTCAAAACGTGGAGGCCAAAATATCAATAGATCCAAGGTCGTTACACAACGTCCTTACCATTAAAAGGGCCGCCCAAGATTGTATTCGCTATTCCTATGTCAAGACTACCGTGAAACCAGAAGGCGAGTCCGAGCATCTAGAATGCCGCATGGCCTACAACGTACCTATTCAACTCGGAGATTGGCAAGGAGTGGCTAATTTTATGATCGCTAATGTTGAAAGCGACGAAGTATTACTTGGTGTGATCTACTACGAAAAATGGGATCTTGGAGATGGACCCCCGATCTACTCATTCTCAATGCCGAACAACAAGTATTCGACATCAACGTGAAAGTAGAGGAGGTCCAACAAGGCTCCCTCGCCGACTTATCCCGACAAGAGACTCGACCCATGGAGGTTATTCTAGGCACATCTCAAGGAGAGACGACCGAGGAATTCCAAGACAAGGTTACGAGAATTCCCAAAGAAAAGAAAATTAAAGGAACAAAAGATCTCCAAAAAGGGAAGAAGCCCAAGGAGATAAAGAAACCCGACAAAGAAAAGGGAAAACCTAAGATAAAGAAGCAACCAACGAATGGCAACTGTTTCGGATGTGGAGGCAATCACTTTTTAAATGCCTGCCCGAATGCCAACAAGAACAACGAACGGATCACGATGCCGAGCACAAGTGACGTGAAGGTACAAGTGCGTATCAACGGTCCCAGTTTAAGCACCAACATAAGAATCGAGGCAAAAGAAGGAGACATCCCTTGGAGACCCGACAAGAAGATCGTGAACAAAAACCAAGGGACAACCTCAAGAAAACCCTAACATTAAAGAAATGGCATGGCCACAAGAAGTCCAAAAGAATATTTTATACGGACATGGTCGTGCCATACTAAAGGTTGACGAGGACGTCAACCATTCCAAGTGGGGGAGAATGTCACGGTTCGCTCATTTCGAGCTCCCGTGATGCCTTAAGGATGCTTATGGTAGCTCACACCAAGCATACTCGCATATACAAAGCCTACACTAACTCCGGGCAGCTCAACAACAGTTTACTTCAGCTCACGACTAGCTCACTCAAGTTCACTCAGCTCACTCTTAGTGGAGGCAGCTCATTTCAAGTTGAGGTTAGCTGGACAAGCAACTACGGAGTCCACAAGTCCAACCATGCCGAGGAGATGCGAATATGTCAAGGGATGTGTCCTAGGGCCTTGAACCAAGCCCCTTGTCCACATACATCCCCTCTACCTTATCCTTATCCTAATCCATCCTTATCCATTCCCTCTCTCACACACCAAATACACCCCCCTTATCATCCTTATCCATTATGTCTCTCACACACATATACACCCCCCTTACCCATTCCTTTTGGCGCCAAACATGAAGAGCAACGAAGTCACACCCCTTCACCCTCTCCTTGCCGCCAACCATGAAGAGGAGTGAAGTGATGGTTCACTCCTCCTTTTGCCGCCAACTCTCAAGAGGAGTGAAGGTCGCACCCCTTCACTCCCTTCCTTTCACTTGGACGCCTATTTGAAGAGGAACAAGGAGATTCCTATCCCCTTATTCACACCATTTACCAAGAGGAGCGAGCATCGCACCCCTTCACACCAACCACCCCTTTTGGGCATCTATAAATAGGGCATTAGGCCTCACTTTTCATTCATTCAATTTGCATTCAATCTACAACTTTGTAATCATTTAGCAATCATATTGTAATCTTTATTTCCGCATTCAAGCATTGTACAAACTCTCTTTATTATTAATAATATTCAATCTTTCCGCTGCAACTCTTGTACTTTGCAAATCTCTCTCAAATATTCTCAAGTGATATCATTCCAAAGGCCTGACTCGCACCAAGCCAAGTGTCTTGGCACGAGTGGCGCACGTATTCCTCTTCCAAAAGAGTAAGTACGTGACACCATGGCCTAGGCATTGCTCGGCCATTGGTGCCCATGGCCTAGGCATGCTCGGCCATTGGTGCCCATGGCCTAGGCATGCTCGGCCATTGGTGCCCATGGCCTAGGCATTGCTCGGCCATTGGTGCCCATGGCCTAGGCATTGCTCGGCCATGGCTAGGCATTGCTCGGTCATTGGTGCCCATGGCATAAGCATTGCTCGGCCATGGCTAGGCATTGCTCGGTCATTGGTGCCCATGGCATAGGCATTGCTCGGCCATGGCTAGGCATTGCTCGGTCATTGGTGCCCATGGCATAGGCATTGCTCGGTCATTGGTGCCCATAGCCTAGGCATTGCTCGGTCATCGCTAGGCACTTGCTGCACATGGCCTGGCCATTGCTCGGTCATGGCTAGGCACTTGCTGCACATGGCCTAGGCATTTGCCGCACATGGCCTAGGCAGTGATCGGTCATTGTGCCCGTGGCCTAGGCATTTGCCGCACATGGCCTAGGCAGTGCTCGGTCATTGTGCCCGTGGCCTAGGCAATTGTCGCACATGGCCTAGGCACTTGCTGCTCATGGCCTAGGCAATGATCGGTCATTGTAGCCGTGGCCTAGGCAATTGCCGCACATGGCCTAGGCACTTGCTGCTCATGGCCTAGGCAATGATCGGTCATTGTAGCCGTGGCCTAGGCATTTGCCGCACATGGCCAAGGCAATGCTCGGTCATTGTGCACGTGGCCTAGCCATTTGCCGCACATGGCCAAGGCAATGCTCGGTCATTGTGCCCGTGGCCTAGGCATTTGCCGCACATGGCCAAGGCAATGCTCGGTCATTGTGCCCGTGGCCTAGGCATTTGCCGCACATGGCCAAGGCAATGCTCGGTCATTGTGCCCGTGGCCTAGGCATTTGCCGCACATGGCCTAGCCATTGCTGCTCATGGCCAAGGCAATGCCCGGTCATGGTGGCCGGGGCCTAGGCATTTGCCGCATATGGCCTAGCCATTCAAGTCACTTGGGTGATTATGCCTTATCATTTTTTGTTATTCTCGGCACTTGTACCCCATGGCCTAGCCATGGCACGCTCATTCCCGACATTTGGTACCGACGCCTTCTTCTCTCATTGATCGATGATTCCCGGCAATTGTTGGTTTCGACAAATCCGGGTTTCTTCTCTCAGTTGGTGCTCAAATTTTGCGTGGCCGCTTTATTTGACCCCGTGAACTTTCTATGCGATTTCCGGAGATTTTTTTTCCGGGACCCCGGAATCTCGAAAAAACGTGTATTATACACTTCAATTTCAGCCGTTCGGGAGGTCGTACCGGACCCGGTTTCTTTTTCTCCCTGTTTTTCAATCACGCGTCCTACCTAATTTCAGGAGTTAACTTGTTCGATTTCAGCCTCAAATAACGAGCTTTAACGCATTTTTCACGATAATCCGAGTTTCGGCGAATCTGGTTTTCGGCCCACCGCACCCCAAATGTCTTCCGTTGGTGCTCAAATTTTGCGTGGACGCTTTATTTGACCCCGGGAACTTTCTATGCGATTTCCGGAGATTTTTTCGGGACCGAATCCCGAAAAACGTGTATTATACACTTCAATTTCAACCGTTCGGGAGGTCGCACTGGGACCCGGTTTCTTTTTCTCCTCTTTTTCAATCACGCGTCCTACCTCATTTCAGGAGTTAACCTGTTCGATTTTTGCCTCAAATAACGAGCTTTAACTCATTTTTCACGATAATCCGAGTTTCGGCGAATCTGGTTTTCGGCCCACCAAGCACCCCCAAATGTCTTCCGTTGGTGCTCAAATTTTGCGTGGCCGCTTTATTTGACCCCGGGAACTTTCTATGCGATTTCCGGAGATTTTTTTTCCGGGACCCCGAAATCCCGAAAAAACGTGTATTATACACTTCAATTTCAAATTGTTCGGGAGGTCACGGACCCAGTTTCTTTTTCTCCCTCTTTTTCAATCACGCGTCCTACCTCATTTCAGGAGTTAACCTGTTCGATTTTAGCCTCAAATAACGAGCTTTAACTCTTTTTTCACGATAATCCGTCATGGCTAAGGCAATGCTCGGTCATAGTAGCCGTGGCCGCTCATGGTCAAGGCAATGCTCGGTCATGGTGGCCGTGGCCTAGGCATTTGCCGCACATGGCCTACCCGTTGCTGCTCATGGCTAAGGCAATGCTCGGTCATAGTAGTCGTGGCCTAGGCATTTGCCGCACATG
>NC_133531.1:141204068-141211568 GCF_048544455.1 Silene latifolia
CCTCTCACGGGCCCCCGAGACGGGATGCATGGCGGAATTTTTTTTTCTCGATGAAGGGTCTTGCCATGCCCACGCCTCGGAGTAGGGGTCCTTATGCCTACGGCAACATGCACCATGATGCCTAGCCCAACCGCTATAGCCAACGATGCCGAAACCCGTGCACCACCTCACGGGCCCCGAGACAGGTTTGCATGGAAAAAAAAAAAAAAAAAATTTTTTTTTTTTCATCTTAGGGTCTTGCCATGCCCACGCCTCGGAGTAGGGGTCCTTATTCATACGCAAACATGCACCATGGTTTGGGAACTTGATATATGGTTTGAAAGACTCCTCACTACCCCCTATAGAGGCTTTTTTGATAGTTTTGGTCTTGTAGCATGAAACATTGGGTGTGCAGAATAGCGATACGTTTTTGTAACGCCGTTTTGGAGGACCAAATGAGCTTTGTTTTTGGAGCTTGATATATGGTTGGAAAGCTAACTTGGAGTACTTGATGCTGGAAAAAAATATTTCGTCATTTGGATTTTTTTTGAGGGAGTTATGGGTCTCCGAAGTCGGGTCATTTTCTGCGGGCGCGGCTGCTGCCTAGATCTCGGTGTGGGGGGACTTTGGGGGACAAACCACGGATGATATTGTGCAAACCTTGCATTTTTGGGTAGCTAACTTGGAGTAGTTGGTTTTAGGCTCAAGAAAAAATTTATTCGGACTCGTTTCGGTCTCGGAAACCGCGTCGGGGCGAGCGGTGTCTCTATGCGTGTTGGGTGTGCCCTTTGTGTGGGTTGTGTTGGGCACTTTGGGCATCCTCCACCTCATTTTCCACCCACCTTGCACCTTAATATCACACTACCAATGGTTTTGAGCATTTGTAGGCTTCGATGCTCGGGCAAATATGTCCCGAGTGGAAAAATGCTCACGGTCGTCCCGGCTCCGGTGGGTGTGTGTGCGCGTGGTGCGTCGTATGGGACCAACCAAGCATCTAGTGTCCGTTCCTTGTTAAAATTACCCTATGACCGTCCCCAACAACTCTAGGAAGTATTTGGGCACGGTTACCAGGGATGCCGTATCGGTAGTTGAGGTATAGCCTTTCATAGCTTGTGCTAAGGAGCGATCGAGGTAACCGAGTCGGGATGACTTTCGGTTGGTTGTCCTTTACGACTCGTGGTCACCCAATCGTATAATTACCTTAGAAACCTCCTAAATTAGCGTTTCAAGCTTCGTTGCTCGGTAAAATCCGTTCCGAATTGAAAAATGCCCACGCATGGCTTTATAAGGCGCCCGTGGCTAGGCAATGCACGCCCATGGCCTAGGCAACTAACCTCAAAATGCCCCTTGGCCTAGGCAACTAACCTCAAAATGCCCCTTGGCCTAGGCAACTAACCTCAAAATGCCTATGCATGGCTATTCAACGGAAGTGCTAGGTCACTTGGTGCCCATGGCCTAGGTAGCTAACCTCAAAATGCCCCTTGGCCTAGGCATTTCACGCCCATGGCCTGGGCAACTAACCTCAAAATGCCCCATGGCCTTGGCATTTCACGCCCATGGCCTAGGCAAATAACCTCAAAATGCCTAGGCATGGCTATTCAACGGAAGTGCTCGGCCATTGGTGCCCATGGCCTAGGCGTGCTCGGCCATTGGTGCCCATGGCCTAGGCGTGCTCGGCCATTGGTGCCCATGGCCTAGCATTGCTCGGCCATTGGTGCCCATGGCCTAGGCATTGCTCGGCCATTGGTGCCCATGGCCTAGGCGTGCTCGGCCATTGGTGCCCATTGTCACGCCCTCATTTCTTCGGGTATGAAATAGGCCGTGCGCCACTTGAGTCAAGGCGAGAGTCTTGACACAAGTCGTGCAAAACCCATTGACAAGTATCACTCGGAAGAGTATGGCTCGTAATAACAATGCGAAACAATAGATGTGCGGAAACATCGCAAAGTATTACTATATATAAGAAATAATAAAGAGTAATGTTTTACAAGAGAATGATTATAAACTATTACAAGATTGTTACAAGATTGTTGGAATACAATGCTTGTAAGATATAAATAAGTATTTGGATAATAAAATGGATAAAACTGAATAAAATTGAATGAATGAAAATGAGGCCTAATGCCTCCTATTTATAGGCCTAGGAAATGTGATGGTTGGTGTGAAGGGGTGCCTCCTTCGTGCCTCTTGGGAAAAGGTGTGAATAAGGGGGAATGAACCTCCTTGTTCCTCTTCATGTATAATGTCCAAAAGGAGTGTATGGAACGAAGGGGTGCGACCTTCGTTCCCCTTGACGTTGGCGGCAAAAGATGAACCATCACGACCCTTGGAGTGTGGCGCCAAATGAACCATTGCATCCCTTGAGTGTGGCGCCAAAATGGATAGGGTAGAGGGGATGTATTTGTGTGTGAGAGAGGGAAAGGATAAGGATTACAAGGGAGATGTATATGCTTCTCTCTCACAAGGGAATATTCCTTAGGGGGGTGTATTTGGTGTGTGAGGGGGAATGGATAAGGATAAGGATAAGGGAGAGGATAAGGATGGTTTAAGGGGAATGTATGTGGACAAGGGACTTGGTACATGGCCCTTGGTCGCACCTCTTGGCATACTCGCACCTCTTCGGCATATATGGACTTGTGGACTTCACAGTAGCTTGTCCAGCTAACGTCAACTAAGAGTGAGCTGCCCCGAGTAGGAGTGAGCTGAGTACACTTGAGTGAGCTAGTCGTGAGCTGGAGTGAACTGTTGTTGAGCTGCCCGGAGTTAGTGTAGGCTTTGAAAATGCGTGTATGCTTTGTGTGAGCTCCCTTATGCATCTTGGGCGTGTCACGGGAGTTCGAAAAAAACGAACCGTGACATTCTCCCCCACTTGAATGGTTGACGCCCTCGTCAATCACACCATTTCGACGTGACCATGTCCGTTGATAGGAATTACTTCGGCTTCTCATGATCACGCCTTTGCGGAGTGTTATTGTTTGGTTGAGGTCGACCTTTGGACACCTTTTCTTGATTTCTTCCTTGTTGGCCAAAGGTTTACCTCTGTCTTTATCTTCTTGGGTCTTCCTCTTTTCTTAACTTGCGCTATGCCCAATAGATCTTTAATTGGACGGGTCTCTCGTCGTGATAGGTCGGCAAGAGATCCGTGTTTCATTACCTCTGTGCAAATCATAATGTCGAATTTCTTTTCTTCGACGAAAATAGTGAGTCGGTCATGGGATGTCGTCCATGGCTTTATTGACTCCATAAACCCGGCACCGAGCGAAACATCATCGCTTTCTACATCGACAACCATGAAGTTCGTTGTTCCTACCCAATCACCAATTTGTAGAGGTACCTCATGCGCCATGATACATGTGAGAGGTTTGGAATATTTCTTTGATCTTATCGTTGATTGGGTGCAGGAAAACTTGATATTGTCACGTATGGCTCTTCCGAGGGGCAAGAAGTTATGTAACGCTCTTGGATCCATCGAAATATTTGCCACAACGTTGTTGAGTCTCCCTTGTGTTGTCCATAGAAAGTTTGGGGGCAAGGTATTGCTTACATCAATTGAAACGCCATCACGTGGGGCTTCGTTGTTCTGATTGTTGTTGCTCCCGCAATTTTCATCGCTTGTGCTTGGTGAATTGTTGATATTGGATTGCTCACTTTTGCAACCTTGATTTTGTATTTGGCCCTCCTGAGGGCTATTTGTCTTGAAAATGCTTGGACCTTCCTCGAGGTCCTCGATAATTGTTTCTTTCGTATCTTGATTAAGTGTCTTGAGGCGTGTTTCCTTCCCATGGTTTACTTTCAACTTTCGGTTGTATGTTCTCGGCCTACACGCCGATCTTGACCCCACCCGGTCATGTTTGGGATAGGTATATGAATGATAAGCCTCAAGAGAATTTCGTGGTGCATACCAAATAGAGGAGTGGAAGGATGCGCTTGGATCCCCCAAGTTATTCATGTTGTTGTGATGAACACCATAATTGTTAGACAAACCCCAACAATTGTAGATTGCTACTTGGTCTTGATTGTTTCCCCCATCAATCGACGTCCCTGCCCATCCAATTTCATAAGGAACCCGATCCCTGGACTGGGCATTCGAAGGTGCGTTGTGGCCGGACAACATCTCACATTCTTGCAATCTTACATCGTGGTTGTGGTTTTCTACTTTTGAATTATCCGTTCGACGAGTATTGTTACGAATAAAGTGAGGATTTTGGGCAGATAGAAATTTCATACCCTTGGGGTTAGATGTGCAGCGACTTCCTCCCAAGATGTTTTCCATGAGTCGAGTTTGATTATTTGGACAATGATCCCGATGCCGTCGAGGACATGCTATTTCAAATTTAGTCTCCCTTGTAAGTCCCGTTAACAAGGAGGCCTTGCCGGGCAAAGACGTGTGCCACTCGGGCAAGGACTTCTTTATGGGCGTCCTAGGCAATGCGTTCCTCTGTGTCCGTTGTTTGCTCTTCTCACAGAATATATTATTCTTCCTCGCTTCTCGCTTTTCAATCATCTCAACATTACTTCCCGAATTCGCCATTTCCGAAAGAGTGTGATACTTCGAGCGAAACCTCGCTCTGATACCACGTGTCACGCCCTCATTTCTTCGGGTATGAAATAGGCCGTGCGCCACTTGAGTCAAGGCGAGAGTCTTGACACAAGTCAGGCAAAACCCATTGACAAGTATCACTCGGAAGAGTATGGCTCGTAATAACAATGCGAAACAATAGATGTGCGGAAACATCGCAAAGTATTACTATATATAAGAAATAATAAAGAGTAATGTTTTACAAGAGAATGATTATAAACTATTACAAGATTGTTACAAGATTGTTGGAATACAATGCTTGTAAGATATAAATAAGTATTTGGATAATAAAATGGATAAAACTTGAATTTTGAATGAATGAAAATGAGGCCTAATGCCTCCTATTTATAGGCCTAGGAAATGTGATGGTTGGTGTGAAGGGGTGCCTCCTTCGTGCCTCTTGGGAAAAGGTGTGAATAAGGGGGAATGAACCTCCTTGTTCCTCTTCATGTATAATGTCCAAAAGGAGTGTATGGAACGAAGGGGTGTGACCTTCGTTCCCCTTGATGTTGGCGGCAAAAGATGAACCATCACGACCCTTGGAGTGTGGCGCCAAATGAACCATTGCATCCCTTGAGTGTGGCGCCAAAATGGATAGGGTAGAGGGGATGTATTTGTGTGTGAGAGAGGGAAAGGATAAGGATGACAAGGGAGATGTATATGCTTCTCTCTCACAAGGGAATATTCCTTAGGGGGATGTATTTGGTGTGTGAGGGGGAATGGATAAGGATAAGGATAAGGGAGAGGATAAGGATGGTTTAAGGGGAATGTATGTGGACAAGGGACTTGGTACATGGCCCTTGGTCGCACCTCTTGGCATACTCGCACCTCTTCGGCATATATGGACTTGTGGACTTCACAGTAGCTTGTCCAGCTAACGTCAACTAAGAGTGAGCTGCCCCTAGTAGGTAGGAGTGAGCTGAGTACACTTGAGTGAGCTAGTCGTGAGCTGGAGTGAACTGTTGTTGAGCTGCCCGGAGTTAGTGTAGGCTTTGAAAATGCGTGTGTGCTTTGTGTGAGCTCCCTTATGCATCTTGGGCGTGTCACGGGAGTTCAAAAAAAAAACCTCAATCGTGACACCATGGCCTAGGCATTGCTCGGCCATTGGTGCCCATGGCCTAGGCATTGCTCGGCCATGGCTAGGCATTGCTCGGTCATTGGTGCCCATGGCATAGGCATTGCTCGGCCATTGGTGCCCATGGCATAGGCATTGCTCGGCCATTGGTGCCCATGGCCTAGGCATTGCTCGGCCATTGGTGCCCATGGCCTAGGCATGCTCGGCCATTGGTGCCCATGGCCTAGGCATTGCTCGGCCATTGGTGCCCATGGCCTAGGCATTGCTCGGCCATTGGTGCCCATGGCATAGGCATTGCTCGGCCATGGCTAGGCATTGCTCGGCCATGGCTAGGCATTGCTCGGTCATTGGTGCCCATGGCATAGGCATTGCTCGGCCATTGGTGCCCATGGCCTAGGCATTGCTCGGCCATGGCTAGGCATTGCTCGGTCATTGGTGCCCATGGCATAGGCATTGCTCGGCCATTGGTGCCCATGGCATAGGCATTGCTCGGCCATTGGTGCCCATGGCCTAGGCATTGCTCGGCCATTGGTGCCCATGGCCTAGGCATGCTCGGCCATTGGTGCCCATGGCCTAGGCATTGCTCGGCCATTGGTGCCCATGGCCTAGGCATTGCTCGGCCATGGCTAGGCATTGCTCGGCCATGGCTAGGCATTGCTCGGTCATTGGTGCCCATGGCATAGGCATTGCTCGGCCATTGGTGCCCATGGCCTAGGCATTGCTCGGCCATTGGTGCCCATGGCCTAGGCATGCTCGGCCATTGGTGCCCATGGCCTAGGCATGCTCGGCCATTGGTGCCCATGGCCTAGGCATTGCTCGGCCATTGGTGCCCATGGCCTAGGCATTGCTCGGCCCTGGCTAGGCATTGCTCGGTCATTGGTGCCCATGGCATAGGCATTGCATTGCATTCGGCCATGGCTAGGCATTGCTCGGTCATTGGTGCCCATGGCATAGGCATTGCTCGGCCATTGGTGCCCATGGCATAGGCATTGCTCGGTCATTGGTGCCCATGGCTAGGCATTGCTCGGTCATTGGTGCCCATGGCATAGGCATTGCTCGGTCATTGGTGCCCATAGCCTAGGCATTGCTCGGTCATGCTGCACTTGGCCATAGGCATTGCTCGGTCATGGCTGGCAGGCACTTCATTGCTGCACATGGCCTAGGCATTTGCCGCACATGGCCTAGGCAGTGATCGGTCATTGTGCCCGTGGCATAGGCAATTGCCGCACATGGCCTAGGCAGTGCTCGGTCATTGTGCCCCGTGGCCTAGGCAATTGTCGCACATGGCCTAGGCACTTGCTGCTCATGGCCTAGGCAATGATCGGTCATTGTAGCCGTGGCCTAGGCAATTGCCGCACATGGCCTAGGCACTTGCTGCTCATGGCCTAGGCAATGATCGGTCATTGTAGCCGTGGCCTAGGCATTTGCCGCACATGGCCAAGGCAATGCTCGGTCATTGTGCCCGTGGCCTAGCCATTTGCCGCACATGGCCAAGGCAATGCTCGGTCATTGTGCCCGTGGCCTAGGCATTTGCCGCACATGGCCAAGGCAATGCTCGGTCATTGTGCCCGTGGCCTAGGCATTTGCCGCACATGGCCAAGGCAATGCTCGGTCATTGTGCCCGTGGCCTAGGCATTTGCCGCACATGGCCTAGCCATTTTTTTGCTCATGGCCAAGGCAATGCCGGTCATGGTGGCGTGGCCTAGGCATTTGCCGCATATGGCCTAGCCATTCCCGTCACTTGGGTGATTATGCCTTATCATTTTTTGTTATTCTCGGCACTTGTACCCCATGGCCTAGCCATTGCACGCTCATTCCCGACATTTGGTACCGACGCCTTCTTCTCTCATTGATCGATGATTCCCGG
>NC_133531.1:141219068-141234068 GCF_048544455.1 Silene latifolia
CCGCCAACTCAATAAATCCGAACGCCACTCACGCGATTCGCTAACGCAGTAACGAGGTCATTATCCCTAACACACTAGGACACAACAAAGGTCCGTTGGTGCGGGAAGCAAACCCCATCGTAGCACAACTAGCCGCGAAAACCGAGGGACAATCAGAGCAACGATGCCTTGTCCGGGACATCTCCCCCTAACGCACTAGGATCAATAAAGCTCCGTGGCTGCGGGGTCCGACCCTTTCAAAAGCACATGTAGCGTCGAAAAGCGAGGGACATTCGAGGGACATTCTAAGCAACGAGGGACATTCGAGGGACATTCTAAGCAACGAGGGACATTCCGAGCAACGGGCGTATCAGAATCGGCAATCGAGAAACAAAGCATCGATTAGATTACTTGGTGATCAAACAACGCTCAATAATGGTTTTTCAGGACGCAACAGTACTATTTCGATTAGCGCATCATCGGCTTGGTCTTGGTGAGTATACTCACTAGCAAGCGGACTTCTTCGCTAATTAGGCTTCCACATTGCAATCCGTACTTCGCAACTAAAGATTGTAGTCTTACTCATTAGCACCTAATCACTCAGAGGGAAAACCAAGGGGCAACAATTCTCAAAAGCCGATTTCCGACAAACCCATCATAGCCGCACAAACCGAGGGACATTCCGAGCAACAATGCATTGTCCGGGACATTTCCCCTAACGCACTAGGATCAATAAAGCTGCGGGGGTCCGACCCTTTCAAGGCTGCGGGGTCCGAAGTCCAGGACATTTCTAACGCAGGATCAATAAAGCTGTGCGGGGTCCGACCCTTTCAAGGCACATGTAGCGTCGAAAACCGAGGGACATTCAGAGGGACATTCCGATCAACGAGGGACAACCCGGCTCAAGGCGTATCAGAATCGGCAATCGAGAAACAAAGCATCGATTAGATTACATGGTGATCAGACAACGCTCAATATAATCGGTTCGGGACACAATATTATGACTACCCATACATCAGCGCATCATCGGCTTGGTCTTTGTGATAACTCACTAGCAAGCGGATTTCTTCGCTAACGACTCTCATCATTGCAATCCTTACTTATCGACTAAAGATTGTGGCCTTACTCATTAGCACCTAATCACTCAGAGGGAAAACCCAAGGGGCAACGATTCTCAAAAGCCGATTTCCGACAAACCCATCACGGTAGCCTAGCAGAGGGACAATCCGAGCAACGATAACCGAGGGACATTCCGATCAACGAGGGACAACCGTCATAGAAGGGACCTCAGAGGCGTGGTGATCTTTCAAAAAAAAAAAAAAAAAAAACTTTTTTAAAAAAGCAAACCGCATCTACTAGAAACCATTAGTCGACCCACCACATCATTTTACGCGGGCGAAGAAGACACAAGCCCTAGCATTAACGGTTCACCTAAAAAAAAAAAAAAAAAAAAAAGCCATCGATGCCCAAACCCGTCATAGAAGAATTTTTTTCAAAATAAATATTTTTTAAAAAAAAAAAAAAAAAAAGTGGGTCTTACTCGATGGCCTTCTCCGTGTACCCGTCACTCCGGCTCATCGATGCCCAAACCCGTCATAGAAGAATTTTTTTCAAAATAAATAATTTTTTTAAAAAAAAAAAAAAAAAAAAAAGTGGGTCTTACTCGATGGCCTTCTCCGTGTACCCGTCACTCCGGCACATCGATGCCCAAACCCGTCATAGAAGAATTTTTTTGGAAATAAATAATTTTTTTTAAAAAAAAAAAAAAAAAAAAAAAAAAAAAAGTGGGTCTTACTCGATGGCCTTCTCCGTGTACCCGTCACTCCAGCGCATCGATGCCCAAACCCGATGTAGAATAATTTTTTTCAAAAAAATAATAATTTACGGACAATAAATGTTTTTCACCATGCACCACGCCTCGGACTAAGGGTCTTACTCGAACGCCATCCTCGTGTACCCGTCACTCAAGCAATCGATGCCCAATCTCGTCTATGATAGTTCCCACGAGTCATGGTGATTTACCACGGCACGGGGTTGTGCGGACTTACACGATGGCCACAATAGCGGCCAACGATGCCAAAACCCGTGTGCCTCTCACGGGCCCCAGAGACGGGATGCATGGCGGAATTTTTTTTTCTCGATGAAGGGTCTTGCCATGCCCACGCCTCGGAGTAGGGGTCCTTATGCCTACGGCAACATGCACCATGATGCCTAGCCCAACCGCTATAGCCAACGATGCCGAAACCCGTGTGCACCTCACGGGCCCCAGAGACGGGTTTGCATGGCGGAAAAAAAAAATTTTTTTTTTTTTCATCTTAGGGTCTTGCCATGCCCACGCCTCGGAGTAGGGGTCCTTATTCATACGCAAACATGCACCATGGTGCCCAGCCGCCCTTGACTCCTCACTACCCCCTATAGAGGCTTTTTGATAGTTTTGGTCTTGTAGCATGAAACATTGGGTGTGCAGAATAGCGATACGTTTTTGTAACGCCGTTTTGGAGGACCAAATGAGCTTTGTTTTTGGAGCTTGATATATGGTTGGAAAGCTAACTTGGAGTACTTGATGCTGGAAAAAAAAATTTCGTCATTTGGATTTTTTTTGAGGGAGTTATGGGTCTCAGAAGTCGGGTCATTTTCTGCGGGCGCGGCTGCTGCCTAGATCTCGGTGTGGGGGGACTTTGGGGGACAAACCACGGATGATATTGTGCAAACCTTGCATTTTTGGGTAGCTAACTTGGAGTAGTTGGTTTTAGGCTCAAGAAAAAAATTATTCGGACTCGTTTCGGTCTCGGAAACCGCGTCGGGGCGAGCGGTGTCTCTATGCGTGTTGGGTGTGCCCTTTGTGTGGGTTGTGTTGGGCACTTTGGGCATCCTCCACCTCATTTTCCACCCACCTTGCACCTTAATATCACACTACCAATGGTTTTGAGCATTTGTAGGCTTCGATGCTCGGGCAAATATGTCCCGAGTGGAAAAATGCTCACGGTCCGTCCGGCTTAGGTGGTGGGTGTGTGTGCGTGTGGTGCGTCGTATGGGACCAACCAAGCATCTAGTGTCCGTTCCTTGTTAAAATTACCCTATGACCGTCCCCAACAACTCTAGGAAGTATTTGGGCACGGTTACCCGGGATGCCGTATCGGTAGTTGAGGTATAGCCTTTCATAGCTTGTTCTAAGGAGCGATCGAGGTGCAGAGAGTCGGGATGACTTTCGGTTGGTTGTCCTTTACGACTCGTGGTCACCCAATCGTATAATTACCTTAGAAACCTCCTAAATTAGCGTTTCAAGCTTCGTTGCTCGGTAAAATCCGTTCCGAATTGAAAAATGCCCACGCATGGCTTTATAAGGCGCCCGTGGCTAGGCAATGCACGCCCATGGCCTAGGCAACTAACCTCAAAATGCCCCTTGGCCTAGGCAACTAACCTCAAAATGCCCCTTGGCCTAGGCAACTAACCTCAAAATGCCTATGCATGGCTATTCAACGGAAGTGCTAGGTCACTTGGTGCCCATGGCCTAGGTAGCTAACCTCAAAATGCCCCTTGGCCTAGGCATTTCACGCCCATGGCCTGGGCAACTAACCTCAAAATGCCCCATGGCCTTGGCATTTCACGCCCATGGCCTAGGCAAATAACCTCAAAATGCCTAGGCATGGCTATTCAACGGAAGTGCTCGGTCATTGGTGCCCATGGCCTAGGCGTGCTCGGCCATTGGTGCCCATGGCCTAGGCGTGCTCGGCCATTGGTGCCCATGGCCTAGGCATTGCTCGGCCATTGGTGCCCATGGCCTAGGCGTGCTCGGCCATTGGTGCCCATGGCCTAGGCATTGCTCGGCCATTGGTGCCCATGGCCTAGGCATTGCTCGGCCATTGGTGCCCATGGCCTAGGCATTGCTCGGCCATTGGTGCCCATGGCATAGGCATTGCTCGGCCATTGGTTTAGGCATGGCCTGGTGCATTGCTCGGCCATTGGTGCCCATGGCCTAGGCATTGCTCATTGCTCGGCCATTGGTGCCCATGGCCTAGGCATTGCTCGGCCATTGGTGCCCATGGCCTAGGCATTGCTCGGCCATTGGTGCCCATGGCCTAGGCATTGCTCGGCCATGGCCTGGCATTGAAATGGCCATTGGGCCCTAGGCATTGCTCGGCCATTGGTGCCCATGGCCTAGGCATTGCTCGGCCATTGGTGCCCATGGCCTAGGCATTGCTCGGCCATTGGTGCCCATGGCCTAGGCATTGCTCGGCCATTGGTGCCCATGGCAAGGCAAAACTCCGTCACGCCCAAGATTGCATAAGGGCTCATTTGAAGCATACACGCATTTTCAAAGCCTACACTAAGTCATTGGTACAACAAAACTCTCACTCTTTTGTTCACGATTTCGTTTTAGAGGACCAACTCAGCTTTGACTTTGGGAACTTCTTAGTTGATGGTTTGACAAGCTAACTTGAAGTCCACAAGTCCATGATGGCCGAAGAAATGAGTATGCCAAGATTGCGACCAAGGGCCATGTACCAAGTCCCTTGTCCACATACATTCCCCTTAAACCATCCTTATCCTCCCCCTTATCCTTATCCTTATCCTTATCCATTCCCCCTCACACACCAAATACATTGTTTTGGAGGAATATTCCTTTGTTTGAGAGAGAAGCATCTACATCTCCCTTGTCATCCTTATCCAAACCCTCTCTCACACACAAATACATTCCCCTTTCTGTCCTTTTTGGCCAACTCTTCAAGGGACACAATGGTTCGCCCTTCTCTCACTTTGCCGCCAATTCTCAAGGGACACGATGGTTCGTCACTTTTCATCTTTCACTCCTTTTTGCCGCCAACATCAAGAGGAACGATTGTCGCACCTTGCATTTTTGGTTCCATACATCCCTTTTGGTCGTTATGCGGACATGAAGAGGAACCATTGGAGGTTCATTCCCCCTTACTCACATCCTTTCCCAAGAGGCACGAAGGAGGCACCCCTTCACACCAACCATCACATTTCCTAGGCCTATAAATAGATGGCATTAGGCCTCATTTTCATTCATCAATTAGAATTCAATTTGCTTTTTCAATCTACAACTTTGTAATCATTTAGCAAAACATTGTAATCTTTATTTCCGCATTCAAGCATTGTACAAACTCTCTTTATTATTAATAATATTCAATCTTTCCGCTGCAACTCTTGTACTTTGCAAATCTCTCTCAAATATTCTCAAGTGATATCATTTCGGCCGATGCCTGACTCGCACCTGCCGAGTGTCTTGGCATCCGAGTGGCGCACGTATTCCTCTTCCAAAAGAGTAAGTACGGGTGACACGTGGTTCCTTAGGCCATGACCGGGGTGGGTTTTCGACCAATTCACGCTTCATCTACATCAAACAAACGAGGTTTTTCCAAACCAAGTTTTTCATCAAAGTAACGTGGTTACAAGACAAAGGTTCACATCCAAATCACACCTCAATTTATTTTCTTCAAGTTATTTTTGATATCACCATCGAAGAATGTCGGGATCGAAATAAAGAAAAGTTATGATTCCGCTTTAGTAGAAGACCACAACCACCATGTAAGATTGCAAGAATGTGAGATGTTGTCCGCCACAACGCACCTTCGAATGCCCATGTCCAGGGGATCGGGTTCCTTATGAAATTGGATGGGAGGACGTCGATTGATGGGGGAAACAATCAAGACCAAGGATCAATCTACAATTGTTGGGGTTTGTCTAACAATTATGGTGTTCATCACAACAACATGAATAACAATGGGGGATCCAAGCGCATCCTTCCACTCCTCTATTTGGTATGCACCACGAAATTCTCTTGAGGCTTATCATTTATATACCTATCCCAAACATGACCGGGTGGGGTCAAGATCGGCGTGTAGGCCGAGAACATACAACCGAAAGTTGAAAGTAAACCATGGGAAGGAAACACGCCTCAAGACAATTAATCAAGATACGAAAGAAACAATTGCAATGGTCGAGGACCTCGAGGAAGGTTCAAGCATTTTCAAGACAAATAGCCCTCGAGAAGGGCAAAATACAAAATCAAGGTTGCAAAAGCAAGCAACCCAATATCAACAATTCACCAAGCACAAGCAATGAAAATCTCGGGAGCAACAACAATCAAAACAACGAAGCCCCACGTGATGGCGTTTCAATTAATGTAAGCAATACCTTGCCCCCAAACTTTCTATGGACAACACAAGGGAGACTCCAACGTTTGGCAAATATTTCGATGGATCCAAGAGCGTTACATAACTTCTTGCCCCTCGAAAGAGCCATACGTGACAATATCAAGCTTTCCTACACCCAATCAACGATAAGATCAAAGAAATATTCCAAACCTCTCACATGTATCATGGCGTATGAGGTAGTTCTACAAATCGGTGATTGGGAAGGAACAACGAACTTCATGGTTGTCGATGTAGAAAGTGATGACGTTTCAATTCCTTTGGTGCCCGGGTTTATGGATTTTCGATAAGGCCATGGGCGACATTTCCCATGACCAACTCACTACTTTTGTCCGAAGAAAAGAAATCGACATTATGATTTGCCTGAGGTAATGAAACACGGATCTTTTGCCTTGGCCTATCACGTTCTTGATTAATAAATTTCCCGATTCCCTTTAAAAATTGATCATTTGGTGCCCCAAAGTTAAGAAAAGAGGAAGACCCAAGAAGATAAAGACAGAGGTAAACTTTTTGCCAACAAGGAAGAAATCAAGAAAAGGTGACCAAATGAGCTTCAATTTGGGAACTTGATATATGGATTTGAAAGCTAAGTAATTTTTGGAGTCACTTGATGATGGAAAAAAATTGACATTCGGACTTTTTTTGAGGGAGAGTGTCACGGTCGGGTCATTTTTTTTCGAACTCCCGTGACACGCCCAAGATGTTTTCGGGAGCACACACACCTGCGTAAACTCTTTTGTAAGCCGTTTTGGAGGACCAAATGAGCTTTGTTTTTGGAGCTTGATATATGGTTGGAAAGCTAACTTGGAGTACTTGATGCTGGAAAAAAAAATTTCGTCATTTGGACTCTTTTTTGAGGTTGAGGGAGTTATGGGTCCACAAGTCGGGTCATTTCTGCCGAAGGCGCGTCTGCTGCCTAGATCTCGGTGTGGGGGGACTTTGGGGGACAAACCACGGATGATATTGTGCAAACCTTGCATTTTTGGGTAAACTAACTTGGAGTAGTTGGTTTTAGGCTCAAGAAAAAAAAATTATTCGGATCCTTATCATTCCCCCTCACACACCAAATACATCCTATGCCTAAGGAATATGCCCTTTGTGTGGGTTGTGTTGGGCACTTTGGGCATCCTCCACCTCATTTTCCACCCACCTTGCACCTTAATATACATTACCAATGGTTTTGAGCATTTTGGGCCAACTCTTCAAGGGGCAAATATGTCCCGAGTGGAAAAATCTCTCACTTTGCCGCCAATTCTCAAGGGGGTGATGGTGTGGTCACTCGTTTGGGACCAACCAAGCATCTAGTGTCCACCCCTTGTTAAAATACCCTATGGACGTTATCCCCAACAAGAGGAAGTATTTGGGCAGGTTCATCCCCCTTATCACATCCTTGAGGTATAGCCTTGAAGGAGGCACCCCTTCACAGGAACCATCACATTTCCTAGGCCGGGATAAATAGATGGCATTGGCCTCATTTTCATTCATCAATTCGTATAATTCTTAGAAATTTCCTAAATTCGTTTCAATCTACAACTTTGTAAAATCATTTAGCAATTTGAAAAATTTCCGCATTCAAGCATTTATAAGGCGCTCTTTATTATTAATAATATTCAATCTTTCCTAGGCAACTCTTGCCCTTGGCCTAGAACTAACCTCAAAATGCCCCTCTCAAATGCCCCTTTGTGCACTAACCTCAAAATGCCTATGCATGCCTATTCAACGGAAGTGCTAGGTCACTTGGTGCCCATGGCATAGGTAGCTAACCTCAAAATGCCCCTTGGCCTAGGCATTTCACGCCCATGGCCTGGGCAACTAACCTCAAAATGCCCCATGGCCTAGGCATTTCACGCCCATGGCCTAGGCAAATAACCTCAAAATGCCTAGGCATGGCTATTCAACGGAAGTGCTCGGTCATTGGTGCCCATGCCTAGGCATTGCTCGGCCATTGGTGCCCATGGCCTAGGCATTGCTCGGCCATTGGTGCCCATGGCCTAGGCATTGCTCGGCCATTGGTGCCCATGGCATAGGCATTGCTCGGCCATTGGTGCCCATGGCATAGGCATTGCTCGGCCATTGGTGCCTAGGCCTGTCATTGGTGCCCATGGCATAGGCATTGCTCGGCCATTGGTGCCCATGGCATAGGCATTGCTCGGCCATTGGTGCCCATGGCATAGGCATTGCTCGGCCATTGGTGCCCATGGCCTAGGCATTGCTCGGCCATTGGTGCCCATGGCCTAGGCATTGCTCGGCCATTGGTGCCCATGGCCTAGGCATTGCTCGGCCATTGGTGCCCATGGCCTAGGCATTGCTCGGTCATGGCTAGGCATTTCTCGGCCATGGCTAGGCATTGCTCGGTCATTGGTGCCCATGGCCTAGGCATTGCTCGGCCATTGGTGCCCATGGCCTAGGCATTGCTCGGCCATTGGTGCCCATGGCCTAGGCATTGCTCGGCCATTGGTGCCCATGGCCTAGGCATGCTCGGCCATTGGTGCCCATGGCCTAGGCATTGATCGGCCATTGGTGCCCATGGCCTAGGCATTGCTCGGCCATTGGTGCCCATTGTCACGGTTCGTTTTTTTCGAACTCCCGTGACACGCCCAAGATGCATAAGGGAGCTCACACAAAGCATACACGCATTTTCAAAGCCTACACTAACTCCGGGCAGCTCAACAACAGTTCACTCCAGCTCACGACTAGCTCACTCAAGTGTACTCAAGCTCACTCCTACTCGGGAACTCACTCTTAGTTGAGGTTAATTTGGACAAGCACCGTGAAGTCCACAAGTCCATATATGCCGAAGAGGTGCGAGTATGCCAAGAGGTGCGACCAAGGGCCATGTACCAAGTCCCTTGTCCACATACATTCCCCTTAAACCATCCTTATCCTCCCCCTTATCCTTATCCTTATCCTTATCCATTCCCCCTCACACACCAAATACATCCCCCTAAGGAATATTCCCTTGTGAGAGAGAAGCATATACATCTCCCTTGTCATCCTTATCCTTTCCCTCTCTCACACACAAATACATCCCCTCTACCCTATCCATTTTGGCGCCACACTCAAGGGATGCAATGGTTCATTTGGCGCCACACTCCAAGGGTCGTGATGGTTCACCTTTGCCGCCAACATCAAGAGGAACGAAGGTCGCACCCCTTCGTTCCATACATCTCTTTTGGACATTATACATGAAGAGGAACAAGGAGGTTCATTCCCCCTTATTCACACCCTTTCCCAAGAGGCATGAAGGAGGCACCCCTTCACACCAACCATCACATTTCCTAGGCCTATAAATAGGAGGCATTAGGCCTCATTTTCATTCATTCGGTTTATTAGTTTTATTCATTTTATTATCCAAATACTTATATATATCTTACAAGCATTGTATTCCAACAATCTTGTAACAATCTTGTAATAGTTTATAATCATTCTCTTGTAAAACATTACTCTTTATTATTTCTTATATATAGTAATACTTTGCGATGTTTCCGCACATCTATTGTTTCGCATTGTTATTACAAGCCATACTCTTCAAGTGATACTTGTCAATGGGTTTTCGACTTTGTCAAGTCTCTCTCGCCTTGACTCAAGTGGCGCAAGTGCCTATTTCATACCCGAAGAAATGAGGGCGTGACACGTGGTATCAGAGCGAGGTTTCGCTCGAAGTATCACACTCTTTCGGAAATGGCAAATTCGGGAAGTAATGTTGAGATGATTGAAAAGCGAGAAGCGAGGAAGAATAATATATTCTGTGAGAAGAGCAAACAACGGACACAAAAGGAACGCATTGCCTAGGACATCAAATAAAGAAGTCCTTGCCCAAACACACGTTTTTGGCAAGGCCTCCTTGTTAACGGGACTTACAAGGGAGACTAAATTTGAAATAGCATGTCCTCAAATCACGGGATCATTGTCCAAATAATCAAACTCGACTCATGGGAAACATCTTGGGAGGAAGTCGCTGCACATCTAACCCCAAGGGTATGAAATTTCTATCTGCCCAAAATCCTCACTTTAAATAACAATAAAGAACGGATAATTCAAAAGTAGAAAACCACAACCACGATGTAAGATTGCAAGAATGTGAGATGTTGTCCGGCCACAACGCACCTTCGAATGCCCAGTCCAGGGATCGGGTTCCTTATGAAATTGGATGGGCAGGGACGTCGATTGATGGGGGAAACAATCAAGACCAAGTAGCAATCTACAATTGTTGGGGTTTGTCTAACAATTACTGTGTTCATCACAACAACATGAACAACTTGGGGGATCCAAGCGCATCCTTCCACTCCTCTATTTGGTATGCACCACGAAATTCTCTTGAGGCTTATCATTCATATACCTATCCCAAACATGACCAAGCGGGGTCAAGACCGGCGGGTGGGCCGAGGACATACAACCAAAAGTTGAAAGTAAACCATGGGAAGGAAACACGCCTCAAGACCATTAATCAAGATACGGAACAGACAACTATTGAGGACCTCGAGGAAGGTCCAAACATTTTCAAGACAAAGAGCCCGCAGAAGGGCAAAATACAAAATCAAGGTTGCAAAAGTAAGCAATCCAACATCAACAATTCACCAAGCACAAGCGATGAAAATTGCGGGAGCAACAACAATCAAAACAACGAAGCCCCACGTGATGGCGTTTCAATTGATGTAAGCAATACCTTGCCCCCAAACTTTCTATGGACAACACAAGGGAGACTCAACAACGTTTTGGCAAATATTTCGATGGATCCAAGAGCGTTACATAACTTCTTGCCCCTCGAAAGAGCCATACGTGACAATATCAAGTTTTCCTACACCCAATCAACGATAAGATCAAAGAAATATTCCAAACCTCTCACATGTATCATGGCGTATGAGGTACCTCTACAAATTGGTGATTGGGAAGGAACAACGAACTTCATGGTTGTCGATGTAGAAAGCGATGATGTTTCGCTTGGTGCCGGGTTTATGGAGTCAATAAAGCCATGGACGACATCCCATGACCGACTCACTATTTTCGTCGAAGAAAAGAAATTCGACATTATGATTTGCACGGAAATAATGAAACACGGATCTCTTGCCGACCTATCACGACGAGAGACCCGTCCGATTGAAGATCTATTGGGCATAGCAAAAGTTAAGAAAAGAGGAAGACCCAAGAAGATCAAGACGGAGGTAAACCTTTGGCCAACAAGGAAGAAATCAAGAAAAGGTGTCCAAAGGCCGACCTCAACCAAACAATAACATTCCGCAAGGGCGTGATCATGAGAAGCCGAAGTAATTCCTATCAACGGACATGGTCACGTCGAAATGGTGTGATTGACGAGGGCGTCAACCATTCAAGTGGGGGAGAATGTCACGGTTCGTTTTTTCGAACTCCCGTGACACGCCCAAGATGCATAAGGGAGCTCACACAAAGCATACACGCATTTTCAAAGCCTACACTAACTCCGGGCAGCTCAACAACAGTTCACTCCAGCTCACGACTAGCTCACTCAAGTGTACTCAGCTCACTCCTACTCGGGGCAGCTCACTCTTAGTTGAGGTTAGCTGGACAAGCTACTGTGAAGTCCACAAGTCCATATATGCCGAAGAGGTGCGAGTATGCCAAGAGGTGCGACCAAGGGCCATGTACCAAGTCCCTTGTCCACATACATTCCCCTTAAACCATCCTTATCCTCTCCCTTATCCTTATCCTTATCCTTATCCATTCCCCCTCACACACCAAATACACCCCCCTAAGGAATATTCCCTTGTGAGAGAGAAGCATATACATCTCCCTTGTCATCCTTATCCTTTCCCTCTCTCACACACAAATACATCCCCTCTACCCTATCCATTTTGGCGCCACACTCAAGGGATGCAATGGTTCATTTTGGCGCCACACTCCAAGGGTCGTGATGGTTCACCTTTGCCGCCAACATCAAGAGGAACGAAGGTCGCACCCCTTCGTTCCATACATCTCTTTTGGACATTATACATGAAGAGGAACAAGGAGGTTCATTCCCCCTTACTCACATCCTTTCCCAAGAGGCATGAAGGAGGCACCCCTTCACACCAACCATCACATTTCCTAGGCCTATAAATAGGAGGCATTAGGCCTCATTTTCATTCATTCAATTAGAAGTTTTATCCATTTTATTATCCAAATACTTATATATATCTTACAAGCATTGTATTCCAACAATCTTGTAACAATCTTGTAATAGTTTATAATCATTCTCTTGTAAAACATTACTCTTTATTATTTCTTATATATAGTAATACTTTGCGATGTTTCCGCACATCTATTGTTTCGCATTGTTATTACAAGCCATACTCTTCAAGTGATACTTGTCAATGGGTTTTGATATCATTCAAGACTCTCGCCTTGACTCAAGTGGGCACGGCCTATTTCATACCCGAAGAAATGAGGGCGTGACACCATGGCCTAGGCATTGCTCGGCCATTGGTGCCCATGGCCTAGGCATTGCTCGGCCATTTCCAAGGCATTGCTCGAGCCATTGGTGCCCATGGCCTAGGCATTGCTCGGCCATGGCTAGGACCCATGGCCTAGGCATTGCTCGGCCATTGGCTAGGCATTGCTCGGCCATTGGTGCCCATGGCCTAGGCATTGCTCGGCCATTGGTGCCCATGGCCTAGGCATTGCTCGGCCATTGGTGCCCATGGCCTAGGCATTGCTCGGCCATTGGTGCCCATGGCCTAGGCATTGCTCGGCCAAGGCATTGTCGGCCATACAAGGCATTGCTCGATATCATTGGTGCCCATGGCATAGGCATGCTCGGCCATTGGTGCCCATGGCCTAGGCATTGCTCGGCCTTTGGTGCCCATGGCCTAGGCATTGCTCGGCCATTGGTGCCCATGGCTAGGCATTGCTCGGTCATTGGTGCCCATGGCATAGGCATTGCTCGGCCATTGGTGCCCATGGCTAGGCAGGCCATTTGCCCATGGCATAGGCATCATTGGGCCATGGCTAGGCATTGCTCGGCCATGGCTAGGCATTGCTCGGCCATGGCTAGGCATTGCTCGGTCATTGGTGCCCATGGCATAGGCATTGCTCGGCCATTGGTGCCCATGGCATAGGCATTGCTCGGCCATGGCCTAGGCACGTGCTCGGCCATTGGTGCCATGGCCTGGCCATTGCTCGGCCAAAGTGCCCATGGCCTAGGCATTTCGGCCACATTGGCCTTAGGCATTTGCGCATGGCCTAGGCAATTGGTGATGGGGTCATTGTGTGTGCCGTGGTTTGGATGATGGCATAGGCATTGCTCGCACATGGCCTCGGCAAAGGAAGGCATTCCTTGGGGGGTCATTGTGCCCGTGGCCTAGGCATTGTGTCGCTAGGCATGGCACATGGAGAGGCAATTGCTCGGCACATGGATAAGGATAAGGGCACATGGCTCATGGCCTAGGCAATGATCGGTCATTGTAGCCGTGGCCTAGGCAATTGCCGCACATGGCCTAGGGCTGGCATTGCTCATGGCCACTTGGCCTAGGCAATGATCGGTCATTGTAAGCCGTGGCCTAGGCATTTGCCATGGCACATGGCCAAGGCAATGCTCGGTCATTGTGCACGTGGCCTAGCCATTTGCCGCACATGGCCAAGGCAATGCTCGGTCATTGTGCCCGTGGCCTAGGCATTTGCCGCACATGGCCAAGGCAATGCTCGGTCATTGTGCCCGTGGCCTAGGCATTTGCCGCACATGGCCAAGGCAATGCTCGGTCATTGTGCCAGTGGCCTAGGCATTTGCCGCACATGGCCAAGGCAATGCTCGGTCATTGTGCCCGTGGCCTAGGCATTTGCCGCACATGGCCTAGCCATTCTTGCTCATGGCCAAGGCAATGCCCGGTCATGGTGGCGTGGCCTAGGCATTTCGCATATGGCCTAGCCATTCAAGTCACTTGGGTGATTATGCCTTATCATTTTTTGTTATTCTCGGCACTTGTACCCCATGGCCTAGCCATGGCACGCTCATTCCCGACATTTGGTACCGACGCCTTCTTCTCTCATTGATCGATGATTCCCGGCAATTGTTGGTTTCGACAAATCCGGGTTTCTTCTTCAGTTGGTGCTCAAATTTTGCGTGGCCGCTTTATTTGACCCCGTGAACTTTCTATGCGATTTCCGGAGTTTTTTTTTAGGGACCCGGAATCCCGAAAAAACGTGTATTATACACTTCAATTTCGGCCGTTCGGGAGGTCGTAATCGGACCGGTTTCTTTTTCTCCCTCTTTTTCAATCACGCGTCCTACCTCATTTCAGGAGTTAACCTGTTCGATTTCAGCCTCAAATAACGAGCTTTAACTCATTTTTCACGATAATCCGAGTTTCGGCGAATCTGGTTTTTTAGCCCACCGGCACCCCCAAATGTCTTCCGTTGGTGCTCAAATTTTGCGTGGACGCTTTATTTGACCCCGGGAACTTTCTATGCGATTTCCGGAGTTTTTTTTCGGGACCGGAATCCCGAAAAAACGTGTATTATACACTTCAATTTCAGCCGTTCGGGAGGTCGTACCGGACCCGGTTTCTTTTTCTCCCTCTTTTTCAATCACGCGTCCTACCTCATTTCAGGAGTTAACCTGTTCGATTTTTGCCTCAAATAACGAGCTTTAACTCATTTTTCACGATAATCCGAGTTTCGGCGAATCCTGGTTTTTCGGCCCATGGCACCCCAAATGTCTTCCGTTGGTGCTCAAATTTTGCGTGACCGCTTTATTTGACCCCGGGAACTTTCTATGCGATTTCCGGAGATTTTTTTCCGGGACCGGATTCGAAAAAACGTGTATTATACACTTCAATTTCACCGTTCGAGGAGGTCGTCTGGGACCCGGTTTCTTTTTCTCCCTCTTTTTCAATCA
>NC_133531.1:141239068-141241568 GCF_048544455.1 Silene latifolia
TATGCCTACGGCAACATGCACCATGATGCCCAGCCCAACCGCTATAGCCAACGATGCTGAAACCCGTGTGCACCTCACGGGCCCCCGAGACGGGTTTGCATGGCGGAAAAAAAAAAAATTTTTTTTTTTTCATCTTAGGGTCTTGCCATGCCCACGCCTCGGAGTAGGGGTCCTTATTCATACGCAAACATGCACCATGGTGCCCAGCCGCCCAGCTCCTCACTACCCCCTATAGAGGCTTTTTTGATAGTTTTGGTCTTGTAGCATGAAACATTGGGTGTGCAGAATAGCGATACGTTTTTGTAACGCCGTTTTGGAGGACCAAATGAGCTTTGTTTTTGGAGCTTGATATATGGTTGGAAAGCTAACTTGGAGTACTTGATGCTGGAAAAAAAAATTTCGTCATTTGGATTTTTTTTGAGGGAGTTATGGGTCTCCGAAGTCGGGTCATTTTCTGCGGGCGCGGCTGCTGCCTAGATCTCGGTGTGGGGGGACTTTGGGGGACAAACCACGGATGATATTGTGCAAACCTTGCATTTTTGGGTAGCTAACTTGGAGTAGTTGGTTTTAGGCTCAAGAAAAAAATTATTCGGACTCGTTTCGGTCTCGGAAACCGCGTCGGGGCGAGCGGTGTCTCTATGCGTGTTGGGTGTGCCCTTTGTGTGGGTTGTGTTGGGCACTTTGGGCATCCTCCACCTCATTTTCCACCCACCTTGCACCTTAATATCACACTACCAATGGTTTTGAGCATTTGTAGGCTTCGATGCTCGGGCAAATATGTCCCGAGTGGAAAAATGCTCACGGTGCCGTCCGGCTTCCGGTGGGTGTGTGTGCGCGTGGTGCGTCGTATGGGACCAACCAAGCATCTAGTGTCCGTTCCTTGTTAAAATTACCCTATGACCGTCCCCAACAACTCTAGGAAGTATTTGGGCACGGTTACCCGGGATGCCGTATCGGTAGTTGAGGTATAGCCTTTCATAGCTTGTGCTAAGGAGCGATCGAGGTAACCGAGTCGGGATGACTTTCGGTTGGTTGTCCTTTACGACTCGTGGTCACCCAATCGTATAATTACCTTAGAAACCTCCTAAATTAGCGTTTCAAGCTTCGTTGCTCGGTAAAATCCGTTCCGAATTGAAAAATGCCCACGCATGGCTTTATAAGGCGCCCGTGGCTAGGCAATGCACGCCCATGGCCTAGGCAACTAACCTCAAAATGCCCCTTGGCCTAGGCAACTAACCTCAAAATGCCCCTTGGCCTAGGCAACTAACCTCAAAATGCCTATGCATGGCTATTCAACGGAAGTGCTAGGTCACTTGGTGCCCATGGCCTAGGTAGCTAACCTCAAAATGCCCCTTGGCCTAGGCATTTCACGCCCATGGCCTGGGCAACTAACCTCAAAATGCCCCATGGCCTTGGCATTTCACGCCCATGGCCTAGGCAAATAACCTCAAAATGCCTAGGCATGGCTATTCAACGGAAGTGCTCGGTCACTTGGTGCCCATGGCCTAGCATTGCTCGGCCATTGGTGCCCATGGCCTAGGCGTTGCTCGGCCATTGGTGCCCATGGCCTAGGCGTGCTCGGCCATTGGTGCCCATGGCCTAGGCGTGCTCGGCCATTGGTGCCCATGGCCTAGGCATTGCTCGGCCATGGCCTGGCCTAGGCATGGCCATGGGCATTGCTCGGCCATTGGTGCCCATGGCCTAGGCATTGCTCGGCCATTGGTGCCCATGGCCTAGGCGTGCTCGGCCATTGGTGCCCATGGCCTAGGCGTGCTCGGCCATTGGTGCCCATGGCCTAGGCATTGCTCGGCCATTGGTGCCCATGGCCTAGGCATTGCTCGGCCATTGGTGCCCATGGCCTAGGCATTGCTCGGTCATTGGTGCCCATGGCATAGGCATTGCTCGGTCATTGGTGCCCATGGCATAGGCATTGCTCGGTCATTGGTGCCCATGGCCTAGGCATTGCATTGGGCCCATTGGGCCATGGCCCATGGTAGGCATTGCTCGGCCATGGCTAGGCATTGCTCGGTCATTGGTGCCCAGGGCATAGGCATTGCTCGGTCATTGGTGCCCATGGCATAGGCATTGGTGCCCATGGCTAGGCATTGCTCGGCATTGGTGCATGGCATGGCATTGGCATTGCTCGGTCATTGGTGCCCATGGCCTAGGCATTGCTCGGTCATTGGTGCCCATGGCTAGGCATTGCTTGGTGCCCATGGCTAGGCACTTGCTGCATGGCCTGGCAGGCATTGCTCGGTCATTGGTCATGGCTAGGCATGGCTGGCTGGCGGTCATTGTGCCCATGGCCTAGGCATTGCTCGGCATTGGTGCCCATGGCCTAGGCATTGCTGCCATGGCTAGGCATTGCTCGGCCATTGGTGCCCATGGCCTAGGCATTTGCATTGTGCCCATGGGCTAGGCATTGCTCGGTCATGGTGCCCATGGCCTAGGCATTGCTCGGTCATGGCCTAGGCAGTGCTCGGTCATTGGTGCCCATGGC